>NW_013954002.1:38517-49272 GCF_001266775.1 Austrofundulus limnaeus
TAAGAGAAAAGGATGGGTGCAAATAAAGATAAAAAGTTTAAAAATAAGAAGGAACAACAACAACAAAAAAAAGGCTAGGGTTTAGATGTTAAATCCGCTTTATTAAATGTTAATGAACACATTTTGGGATTTTTTCTTTTAAATGATAAATTGGCTTGCTAAATTACGATATTTACCACTATATTACTAGTGCGCATGCGTACACGTATTTGGCACCACGCCCCAAATACATAGCTACTTCCGGTCTACGTTTCCTTTACATTTGCCTTTTAATTTACTTTTACACACATACTTATAAATTAGTTTTCATATTCATATATGAATATATTTTACGCTGTAATAACGACGGTAGATAGACAGAAACAAGCGGGCTACGAGTCTAATTACCTGCGAGTCGATTTAAAGCCCCTTTTCTTCGCTTCTATTAAATTGTATTAACCAATTGCTCTACGCCCCCTAGCGTTCAGTCTGGGAACCGCACCAGACTGATGACGGTGTAGGATGCATTAAATTCCTCCTCCCCATCATCATTCATCTCTGTAAAGGGTAACTTCGATTAAAGGAAAGGACTTTATCTATTTACTGAAGGTGGGTAAACTTCCGATGTCCTTTTTGTTTCAGGACGCACACACAAAAAAATAACCCAAGCCGGATAAACACATTTTCGAAGCTAAAGTTTAGGCCATCATCAGCTATAATTAGCTTCTAAGTTAGCATCTCTTTTCCTCCAATGTCCGATAACTTAAATTTATTGACAAGAGGTGCGGTTTTACACGTGAGTCTGACAATATAAGTGTATTTTTCTTGCTGTTAAAATAGCTTTGGATTSTTTAAATGTAAGAAGTAATTAGCGTAGCTTCGTTAGCGTTGCTAGCAGCTAAGCTAGTATACTATGCCTATTATCGGACACGTTTGTTTATCTTCGTTTTCGCTACAAACCCGTTTTGAAAGCCTTCAGGCAGCCACTGAATGATGTACTGTCTGTGTGCTATAAACCCACTGTTGCACTTTAGAGCTTCTTGTTCGTTAAATTGTGACTTCAGAGGTCGTGATGTTAAAAACAACGACCGGACACCAGCGCATCACACAGCGGTGATGGGTGGTGTCTTCGCCCGTCATCACCCGCACTGAAGTCAAAACGGCTTCGTTTACCGTCATTTTGTTGAATTAGATTTATGGTCGTGAATTAAAAATAATTCCAGAAAGGTGTGTTTGTTTATCACTTACCTCCAGACCATCAAACTCCTGATGCTTAATGAAAGACCTAGTCAGGTGGGATCCTAAGAAGACTTTTTTTTTCTTGCTTGTGAGGTTCTTTCTTTTCAAATGCCAGAAATAATACAGGTTTAAAATATATTATTATTTTAGCTCTAACTATATGATTTATAGAGAGCCTTTAGTTGAAACCCAAGTAATTAATTGCCTGTTGTGCCTCCAGAAAATAAAACAAAAACAATTTACAGCAGATGACCAGTTTCTGAAACAGCCCATCTCTTTAAAACACAGTGAAGACCAGGACAGGACTTGAGAAATGCATTGTTACCTAATTTATTCAAGTAAAATTGCATCTGTTTTGTGTTGACAAAATTCTTGTTTCTTGAGTTTAGGTGACTTTTTTTGTGTCTTAATTCATAGCTCAGAGTTAACTGACCTAAACAGCACTTTTCTCACTTCATGAAGTTTTTGTTCCTCTTGCAGCGGACGGTGGATCTGCAGCCCTGTATACTAAACAGGAAAACGAACTTTTCATCATGAACTGCGACATAGATGGTACGTCTCATGTCATATGCATGTAAAGTTTTACAGATATTGTTTTAAACACGTTAAAGTAACCCTGGCTGTTTCAGGAGACATGGAGAACCAGGTGGAGATGGAGGAGAAGACCAGGTTGATAAATCAAGTTTTGGAACTTCAGCACACACTAGAAGGTAAGAGAAGCTTTTAAAATAAAATATTCTTTTGAAATTAAAATTTAATTTAGAGAAACTCAATACTAGGATGTAAATCTCCAACCCCCATTCCAACATTTTTTTCTCGACTTTTTGTTGTTTTTTTTTTTGTTGTTTAAAAAAAACCAGATTTTTGTGGATTCATGTTTCTGACAAACGTTTCCTTCTGCTGCTGATCTTTGTCTTTTATTTTTTATTCTCTGCAAATGTCAGCGCCGTCACCCTGTCTTCTGTTTTTTTACTCTTGTGACTTAAATCAGAGGGAGCCTGAGATGTGTTGGAAAGTTTTGGAAAAGATCAGTCAAATGGATTTTTGTTTTAGAAAAAAAGTAGCTTTATTGATCTCACTGTAAATTGAAAGCTGTMTTAGTAGCAGAACACTGATCTGATGATCCTTTTGGACACATTTCACTGGGAGGAGACCCCYGGACAGACCCAGAATGCCTTGCCAAAAAGAGCTGGACATTGTGGCAGGGGAGGTGGACYTCTGGAATAAATAAACTAAAATAGTTGGAAGGAAATGCTACCAGTTTTCTGTGAAAGTTCATATCTGCTTACATTTATTTTTGGATTAATATCTACAAAAAGTAAATGTTGAAGTCACAGGACAGCCCTGTGCTGGTCATCCTTTATATCTCCAGCTGGACTCGACTTGTCAGCAGAAACTAACGATACACGACACAGAGCAGAACCTTAAACATCACCTTACTGCTCAGTACCGCTCAAAAATAAAAGGTTTTAAAATATCAATKGTTTATTCTAAACTCTGWTTTTGTGTTGCAGACTTGTCYGCGCGAGTCGACGCCGTCAAGGAGGAGAACCTAAAGTTAAAGTCCGAGAACCAGGTGCTGGGTCAGTACATAGAGAACCTGATGTCGGCCTCCAGCGTCTTCCAGACCACCGACACTAAAAGCAAACGGAAATGATCGGGTCTCGCAGGGAGGGGAGCCCACCTCAGAAGGGTTTGTTTTCTCGGCAGAACTGAGAGTTTTCTGTAACRTGAGTAGGAACTAAAACATGTAAATATAAAAAAGTTTGTAAATTATTTCACAGCTGTTTTTTTTTTTCTGTTTTAAGAAAATTTTGTTTTCCTGTGGACTTCTCAACATTTCGTTTTTTTTTTTGTCTGTAACACTTATTTTGAGCATAAACCCTGATAACACTGTTCTATTTGAGTTATTTATTCTGTGAAGTATTTTGTGGCTCAGATACTTGGATCTTGTGTGTGTATTCCTACGATTAGAAGCTGATAAACTGAACAGTGTTTAGCAGAATGAGGATGGCTRGTTACTGAAACCTGAAGTGTTTGTAATGCAGGTTTGCAAATCTAATAAAACGTCATTAACTCAATCAGGAACATGTTTTAAACTCAGAATCTTTTGGCGGTAGATATTTATTGTGTAGAGCTCAGTATCTGAGCCCATCTGGTTTCTCAGACTCATAACTGTGATGGAGGAGGAGGAGCAAAACGTCAATGAGGGGAAGGAATGAGATGCTTTCAYTGAGAACAAAAGCAGTAAAAAGGCTCTGAGTGAAATCGATCCAMCCTGATAAACCCATCTTCAGTCTGCAGCAGAGAAAGATCTGCTGCCTCAGATAAAACYCTTTAGAGGGTGTTAGAACCAGAGTTTATCCAAAAAAAGGCCTATTTTGGGGATATGTTGTCATTTATTTTGGTTTTTTTTTTTAATAAGACCTAAGATAGGGCGGTGCTTCATCCATCAGCTTTTCAGATACAGCAACACATAATACAGCCCAGTATGTTCCTGATAAACAGGCTTTGTATCTATTCCCATCATTTATTTAAAGTTACCTTTATTAATGTGKAAACAGCTAAAATAAACAGCCCTAAAATACCCAGAAAGTGTCCTGTTCTCATGAAATGTTTAATTCATTTTGTTTTTTGTATTAAATAATTTTATTTTCAAGAGRAATGTACAATTTGCAAATGTAAACAGGGAGAAGTGCCAACAAAACCTGACCTACAAAAGCTTCAGACAATAACAAAAAAACATTTTCCCACACAAATAAACTAATCTGAGCTCTAAATCTGGAAAAGTCTTCTGGTTGAGGTGTGTGTGTGTGTGTTTGTGTGTGTTTTAATAAAGTCACTTATTACATACTAAACTGATGAGCAAGGCAGTAAAAAGTACCTGCTATTTCTGATAATGTCAGTTTTATTTATTTATTTGAACATTTAACAGACCTCAGCTAAGAAGAATCAGCACATCAGTTAATGTTAAAACTCCTGCCTCAGGTCTGGAAAACAAAAACAAAAGCAATAAATAGGATTATTAGAACTAATTCAACCTGTTTTTACAGTGTAAAAAAGCTGATGAAGGATTACAAACTACCTAAAATCTAAACCATGAATTCCAGGTTCTTCAGATGAATTATTTATTTTTTTAATTTTCACAGCAGTTTTTCCTCGGAGCTCAGCGTTCTCGCCCCGCTCTGGAAACCCGGAACAATTTCACACACGAGAGGAACTGTCAAAACAGTGTCCTCGAGCATGTTCTTCAAAAAAAAAAAGAAAAGAAAAAAGAAGAGGACACAAGAAACAAACACATAGCTCTGTGATATGCAGTGAAATGGTAAGAAGTTGACGGTGGAGAAGAACTGTCGTCGCTGACGGGAGGCAGARGGATGGATCGAAGACAGACGAGGTGGAAAAGAAGGGAGTTTTCAGGCTGACAGGTTTTCTGACAGCTTCTAGAACAGAAGAAAGGTGGAAAATGAAGTGAAAGCTGGAGGGTGGGAGAGCTAAATGCATAAACCTCCGGGGAGCTCGTTTGGAGATGAGCAGACGGGAGGAGAGGACGAACAGGATGTGGTCTGTGAGAGACTGCAAACCTGGGCGGGTGGAGCTGAGACGCTGGAGGAGAACAGGCCTCTTCCTCCCTGATTGAGGGGGAAAGGGGCGGCAACAACAGAGAAGACCCTTCCACTTCCTCTCCYTGGAGGGAGGAGGAGAAAACGGCAGGTGTGGGATTCCCCTCCTCAGTCTTTCCTTACCCTCCTCTTCCTCACGGCATGTTTGTGGCTCTCCTCAGCAGAATCTCCTCCATTCTTCTGCAGAGAAACAGAAGAAAATCTAAATAAATGAGACTAAAACATTAAAGGATCCATGATTAGTTGTAACATTAGACTTTATTAAATAAACATATATTTTAACTGTAAAATAAAGACTAAAAATACTGTAGGATGTTTAGTTTTGTAAATTTTTAAAAATATATTTTAACATGGACGGAGCCGTTTTATTTCCACACAAAGCATTCTGGGTAAATGATGACGTGGATAGGTCCTCGGTGCGAGGCTGCTAGCGAGCTATATCCACCCTGAAGGTTAATCTTGGACAATATCTGATGATCGACTCTTTTAAATGAAACCAGAGAGCGTTGACAGAGAGGAGAAGGTAGAAATGACTCAGCCTGGAACTGAAAATATGGATGGAGGACAACAGAACTGCTTCATGGAAGAACAACCTCAGCTTAGCCTGTTAGCCTTTGTGCTAACACTGATGCTATATTGCCTTATATGTATTAGCTCAGTGCTAGCACGACAAACTAACAAGCTAACCTGTTGTCCTCCATCCATATTTTCAGTTCCAGGCTGAGTCATTTCTACCTTCTCCTCTCTGTCAACGCTCTCTGGTTTCATTTAAAAGAGTCGATCATCAGATATTGTCCAAGATTAACCTTCAGGGTGGATATAGCTCGCTAGCAGCCTCGCACCGAGAAGCTATCCACGTCACCATTTACCCAGAATGCTTTGTGTGGAAATAAAATGGCTCCATCAGTGTTAAAATATATTTTTAAAAATTTACAAAACTAAACATCCTACAGTATTTTTACAGTCTTTATTTTACAGTTAAAATAAATGTTTATCAAATAAAGTCTAATGTTACAACTAATCAGGGATCCCTTTAATATGTTAAAGGAAGCATCTCAAACACCCACCTCATCTTCTAATGTCCTCTCTGGAGCTTTGCTGTCCTCCTCTTCCTCCTCCACCACCTCCTCCTCCACCTCCTCTTCTTCTTCTTCCTCCTCGTCCCCTTCATCTCCTGCTCCACCGTCCTCCAACTCCTCTTCTTCTTTTGCTTTAATAAAAGAAGAAGAGGAAAATAAAAGTGAGGATGAAGCTCAGCTGAGATCCTCCGGCACCAACAGGTGAAGGTCAAACCTGCAGCCGGAGCTTCCTCTGGACCTTCAGCTGCCTTGTCTTCCTCCTCTGCTGCTCCCTCCTCCTCGTCCTCCTCTTCCTCCTCCTCCTCTATATCAGCACGAGGCAGGTCCACCTTTTTGTAGACGTAGTCGTCTGATTTCTGCGGACAGGTGCAGCCGGGTTAAAGAGAACCTCTGAGGGTTTACGATGGGAGCGTTCTGGTGAAACGCTGGGTACCTTGGGCCAGCAGAAGAGCACGGTCAGTCCGACCGGCAGGCCCACGGTCAGGATGTAGATCACCCACAGCCACGGGCGCTCCTCCGCCGCCATCAGCAGCTGAGTGAAAATCCCCGGCTGTGGAGGCGAAGAYATTCTTACCTTCATCACCGCAGCTCTGAGGAAACAACCCTGCATCATTCAGACAGAACACTGACCTCATTAGCGCTGGCCACCAGCTTCTTCAGCCCCCAGCTGTCGGACGCCCAGCGGTCCGCCACCTCCTTGTGAGACGTGATGATGAAGTTGTCGAAGTAGATGTCCGAGGTCATCGACCACAGCTCCAGACCCAGAGCTCTGAACGCCATCATCCTGAACGGCTGCAGGTCCTCGAAATAGTCCGGGTTATTGATCTTCCGTGGCTTCCAGACTCCCTGGAGGAAAGAAAACAAATGACCCAGTTACAGGAACCGGACCTGAGCGTGAGKCGAYCTGCAGAGCAAACACTAAAGATGTTCAGTCTGTCGGGAAACAAACAGGTTTAATGTTAGACGCRTTAAATATAAAGATCCTGCAAAGGCTGACACCACACGTCATTAAAGCAGGGTTCGACAAATCCCACTGCCCGGGGCAGGTAAAACCCATACTGGGGCAGGTGGGTGTGTCCCGATGCCTGCCCAACCGGGCAGGTAAACCATTTCTTTAGATTTTCATAGAGCCATTTATTCAAAACATTCTGAAAACAAATGAAGAAATGTAGCATTTTAAAACACGAACAGTATAGAAAGAATAAATCCTCTAAATTTCCTCCTCCTGCTGTAGAAAAGTTACATCGTGCCGTCGTGTGTCTGCGCAGCAGCACAGGGTCAGTTCAACAGGCAGAAGCAATATTTTGTTTTATTTACATTTTTTAATTTAGAGACTTTTCCATCTTGAGCTTGTTTGTTGAAGATGATTGTTGAAAATAAGTGGCACTCATAARGAGTTTTTTCACTCTGCACCCTTTTAATTCAGGGTATGATTTACTTTGTTTTTTAATGGTGTACATATTGTTTTGTTTTTATGAATGTAAGAAACAAACAAATAAATAGACATCTCTAATTATATTCTGACTAGTATAAATAACATTAGATTTATCAAGTTGTAGGGAGACTCCAGTTCAACATATCTTAAATGTATCTTTAGATATGAGACAGACTATGTACAATAATTTTAATGCAAATTTCAGACTTTTTCATGTTCTGTAAATTGTATTTAAAACAAAGCTGCTGCTGTTGATCATTCTGTTTTTATAAGCCCCGCCCCCCAAGGCCAGTACTCCAGGGAAACACTGGAAAGGTCTAAAAAAGTTTATTAAAGAAGTTCTGAGTGACTCAGTCTGGAATGTTTGCATCTGTTTAATCAGATGTCATATATTATGTACCTCTGTGTGTAACCGTGTTAATATTTTTGTAGTACAAAGTACAATACATGGTTTTCTTATTTTATCAAATTTTGAACATTTTTGTTTTGGGCAGGTAACATTTATTGTCACCTGCCCGACAAGGCAGGTAAAAAAATATATATATTGTCGAACCCTGAATTAAAAACCTTAACATCATCTAAAAAACTTTGAATATAAAGTGAGCAAATATTAAAAAGCTGTTACCTGATAGTTGGGGTTGTCTATCAGAGGGGCTTTCCACTTGCCCTTGTACTGAGGGTTGTTGATCATGGGGCGCTTCCAGTCCCCGCAGCCAGGAGCCGTCTCACAGGCCAGGTTAGGAACCTGCGGGGCCTCCCACTCTCCATCCATCTCCTCGTCCCTGCACACGGACAGCCACGCTCGGTTGTAATGAAAAGAAAAGAAAAACAGCTGACAGGCTGGGTTAGTCTGAGCACCGACCAGTCTTCTGGTTTTTCAGCGTTTGGGTCGGGGACGAACTCTGGTTCATCGTCCAGCCAGCCCTCTGGCTTCACCGCGTCAGGATCCTCCACCTTTGCAGGTGCATCCTCATCCCTGACACACAAACCCAAAACGAATATCAGCAAAAACTGGAGGAAGTGCTGACTCGGCATGCACAAAATAAAACTGCAGTGAAGCAGAGGATGTGGCTGATCTCTTCACCAGTCAGCAGGTTTAACAGCCTCCGGGTCGGGAATCTTGGCCCTCTCGTCCCAGTCGTCGGGCTTGGCGTCGTTCGGGTCGTCAATCTCCTTGGGCGGGTTGACGGGAGGCACCACGTCGTGCAGCAGGCTGCCGCGGCTGACGCTGGACTGGTCGATGAACATCTCGTAGCTGTTGTCTGGGTTCAGGACTGACAGCAGACAGACGTGYGGACAGAGCAGCCGACTCCCCTCATGCAGAGGCTAATGCTCGCTTCCTGTCAGCTACATACCCAGCGTGTAGAGGTGGGTCTTCTTGTCTGTGTAGAACTTCTT
Source organism: Austrofundulus limnaeus (assembly GCF_001266775.1). NCBI lineage: Eukaryota > Metazoa > Chordata > Actinopteri > Cyprinodontiformes > Rivulidae > Austrofundulus > Austrofundulus limnaeus. Next base: position 47,271 of record NW_013954002.1, read on the forward strand.
CAGGTCCACGTCGGCCCTCTTGGCGTGCTTCTCCTCCATGTCTTTGTTCAGAGGGTTCTTGTGGCGGAAGATGAAGTGCAGCTTGTAGTCCTCGCCGCACTTGTCCGGTCCGAACATGATGGTGTAAGGTGTGCGATCGTGGAACTGCTCCTGAAAGGGAGGACAGGGAGAGCTGGAAGAACCGCTGAGGATTTCTGGATGGTTTAACTGTGGGGCTCCCCTACACCAGTGGTTCCCAAAATTTTTGTCTTCTGACCCACAAAATATCCATGGCAAAAACTTGTGACCCCAAATATTACTGGTCTGAGTACACAAGCTTTGTTAAAAACCCTAAAAACACAGGCTTTTTGACAATCTAAGCAGCTTGTACACAGATATAAATACTTATTTATATTTATTTAGTGTTTTTGTAATAATTATAGGGAAAATATTACATCAGTAATTATTTTATTGCCCTTTAAATTGATTTCTGATGATTATTCAAGGTGCTTCATGACCCATAATTGGGTCCCAAGCCCAACTTTGGGAACCATAATGAAAACCTGGATTCAACTAAATTAAACATTTAAACCAACCAGATTGAGATTTCCGTCGTCTGAGAGCAGTTTGATGTAAGCTCCGCCACAGTCGATACCGTCCTGGAAATTCACCTCGTACCTGCGATCAGAACAGGAAACAGTTTGACCCGGTCTGCGTCGTGTTTCCTCCATTAGTAGGGACGGTCCACGACTCACTGAACAACCAGAGGTTTCTCCTTGAAGACAAAAGGTTTGTCCAGCATGGCGGCCACGGCGTGATGCTTGGCCCGGGACTTCAGCACCAGACCCTGGTCTCCCGGAACCTTGTTCTCCTTCAGCGGCTCCACGGCCCACTTTCCTGCAGACGAACAGACTTTTCTATTCAAACCGTTTATTGTTGAAAACTGACAGAGTTACAGCTGTTTTGARCAAATCTTTAAATAAATTTTACARTCGACCACAAACAGTTTTGTGACATCTTAGCAATGTGTTAAAATAAACAGAATCAAATCTACAAAGCAGAAATGTAAGGTGTACCACAAGGATCAATTCTGGGGCCTTTGCTCTTCTGATCTTCCTCAAATCTGCAAAGACAAACTGCCAACTGTACGCAGAGTATTTGTGAGCCATCATATCAAAATGAGGATTAAGTCAATTTTGGTCAAAATTATCAAATCACATTTTCAGATTCCTGTTTTAAAAGCTACATTTTGACACCTGGACCACTCTGATATCATAAACAGAACCAGAGATATGCCTTAATTTGTCTTGTTGGTTACGATAATTAATATTTGGTCTGAATCCTAATTTTATGTAATTTTATGAGGAATTTTTCATTTCATTATGAAAAGGAAACCTCAAATAGTATTTGACTATTGAGAATTACCAGCTGGAGAGAAACAAAAGCTTTGATAGCTCACAGGCAAAATCTCTAAATTAAAAGGCGTTTTTCCTCAAAATCAGTTTTTTTTTGTTGCTACTGCTCAAAAATGTCCTGATGCATCTCAGTAATCCAGGTAAAAAATCAAAATGAAAAAAATTGTATAGGTCTTATGGACGGGTTCTTCTCTAATTATCAGTCACATGGAGGCAGGGCTTAAAAGCCTGAATTTAGCCTGAAACTCTCAGACTGAAGAAGTCTCTTGGAGGAGAGACGAAACGTTTCATTAGAGAAGAACCCGTCCAGAAGACCTATACAATTTTTTTTTCTTTTTGATTTTTTACCTGGATTACTGAGATGCATCATGAGATAATGGTGTGCTTGTGTAACTATGGCAGAGTCAAAGTTTCAGCATTCTTAGAAGTAATAATGAAATGAGAGACAAAAATCCAGTGAAAAATTGTGAAAGGTTCATTCTACAGTCATATGAAAAAGTTTGGGCAGCCTTGTTAATTTTACTGATTTACCTTAAATCATTGATTGTTTGGATTTTAAAAAATCAGTTAAATACTGTATATCATATAGGGGACAAACACAGTGATAT
>NW_013954002.1:50272-54091 GCF_001266775.1 Austrofundulus limnaeus
TCTTGGAGGAGAGACGAAACGTTTCATTAGAGAAGAACCCGTCCAGAAGACCTATACTATTTTTTTCTTTTTATGCTTCAAAAATGTTTTATGATTATATTTCTGACAGTTCAATCAAATTAAACATTGATAAGGCATTTATTTATTATATTTTGACAAAACACAATTTTTGTAAGTGTTTTAATCAAAACAGTTCATTTGCCTATTTCTCCATATCCCACTTATAGACTTGATCCTCGTTTCGATGTGATGATGGGTCACATTTATGTAACTGCAGACTCTCCTATCAGGCTGCAAAATTATTAACTAAGCAATTAGTTGGAATATCTCAGTTGCCTAATTTTAAACTATACAAAAACAGTTTCAATGTGTTTCTTTAAAGAGAAAAACACAGAAAGGGTTTAAAGTAAATATAGACCATCAGGAAATCAAATATCTGGGGTTATTATAGACTTTAAACTAAACTTTGATTGTCATGTTAAGAAAATGTCCAAGACTATCAAGACTAATATAAACCCTATATCTACCAAAGCAGCTCAAATGTGCTGTATATGCATGCAATGGTATTATCACATATATCTTACTGTTCTGTCAAAAGCCAAACCAGAGACGAGGGCTGTAAATTAGCTTTTAGCTAGAAGCTAGTATGATGCATCTGTTGCCTATGAGTGATAATGTTTTGTTGTACTTTCCCTTCAAAAACAGATAATAAAATAAATAAATACGCCATCTATTAGAGCTCAGAGGATGGACATGGAAAGACTCTCAGCTACTACCATTTCAAATATGAGCTCAATATTTGTTAAATCTGGAGTGTTTAAGTTCAGCTAGCTGCAGCAGCTCTTTACATCCAGGTTGACTCCAAAAACTAAAATCAGGTGTCGATGTTCATTCAGGTGATCCATTATTGTAAATGTGAGAAAAATGGATCTGTTGCAGGTTGGGATATTTAAAAAACAACAACAAACCGTCATATTTGGCGATATCCTCATCTGCGTCCTCCTTTGTTGTTTTTGACAGCTGCCACCTGCAGAGGTCAACATCAGCAAACTTCCAGCTCACAGTGATCAGGTGAGTTTCTCCAACAGTTTATTCAACAGTTTATTCAACAGTTACCAAAACGATGGATTATGTTTGGGTCATACCTGTCCAGTGATCCGTCATCAAACGTCTCAGCAAAGTAAACGTCTCCAGTTGGAACTGGAGTCTTGTACGTTACCTGGAAGGTAAGAGATCCTAGAGTCAAGATTTTATGTCACAAATTAAAAACAGCTAAAAAGTTTTGGTCCCGTTTCCGACCTGGAAGGTGACATTGGTATCAGAACCGGCCTGATCCGCGTCGTCGGGCTGCTCTTCGTCCGCCACCGTTGCTTCGTCCTCTTCCTCGTCCATCAGAACCTTCAGCTCCTCCTCGTCCAAACCCAAGTCGTCGTCCGAGACGTCCCCATCCCACTGGCCCTCGTGAGCCGCCACGGCAGCGGCGGCCAGCGAGGACAGGAGCAGCAGGCGCCACATCCAGCCCCCACCCAAGTTCATCTGAGGGGGGGGGACCAGAACCAGGGGAGGAAGAAGGTGAGATAAAATAATAAACAGCAGGGGGAGAGTATAGAAGCAGCTGCACTGTGTGTGGGTGCTGGGTGTAAAAATAGAAAACACAAGTGTGTAAAATGACAGAGCAGAGTGGGTGAGATGGAGGTGATCCGTGTCCTCAATACGCTTCTCTTATTTTTAGGCTAACAACTGTTTTTGTGCTGATTCACTCTGATTGTCCTGTTTTTTTATTTTTCTGTAAACTTATTGTAACCTAACAACTTCTGCATAATCTGTGCATTTTTAGTATTTTAGTATTTCATAGATCAAAACATTCTGCTCATTCAGGCTTTTTTCTTCTAATTTTTACACTCTCTTAAAACCTTTAACTTTATGTTCCTGACTGAAGATTAAAGCAGCATTTAACAGCGTTTGACATAAATGTTTGGAATTAAGTGATCACATGGTTCTGTGGCGACCACTCAACAGCAGAAACATAAAATGATTTCAGAGAAACAAAACCTAACATGAAAACATCAAACCAGAACCAGAAAAGCAGCTCATTTAATATTTAATTGCTTCAACAGTAATACACACAAATTGTTAATTTATAAAAAGGTCATTCCACCCAGAATAAATACTATTACTATTTCAAGTCATAGTTTCTGGTATTCCTGTTCCAGAAATTCACATTTATTTCTGTTTTTAAACATTAGTTTGGAGTTATTTGTCCAGGTTTTTAAAAAGACATTCCAAAGCTTTTGAAAATCAAACAAAAAAGGCTATCATAAACTATATGGTGCAGATTTAAGATCTGACCATGCAATGATAATTTATCAGGTCTCCCTGAGTTACTTTAAGATAGTTTGGTTTAACTTTAAAGTTCTTTGGTGGAGGATCTAGTTGTTGACTTCAGTGTCACTCTTTCATTTTCACCCTTTCTTGAAGTTTCACAAATCAGACAAGAGTTTCAGAAATCCTTTACTTGTTTATAAATAATAACCTATGCTAGGTTTGAAGAGTCTATACGTTGTAGTTTTGCATCTGGACCAGGTCTAGTTAGGTCCAAATGCACAAAAAGTGATAAAAATCGTCTTTATRGGAGGTTTCTCAAATCTCAAATTTGGTTTTAAATATTCTGCATTCAGTGTAGGATATTCTAGTCCAGGTTTGAAGAGCCRGAGTATTTTAGTTCTTTAAACTGGAGCAGATTAAAAGAAGCTGAAAATACTGGTAAATTAGGTGGAATGCCCTTTAGCCATTTCCCGAATCAGAAGCTAAAATCGGACACTAACTTCAGCTTCGTCTGGCTGCAGCACCTGCTCCTGTGGCTAATGCTAACTAGCAGGGAGGCGCGCCGATCACAAACAAGAAACGTTTTATTATCTGGTAAACTAAAATTCTTAAAACACGCTACCTGCTAATTAAACACACACTAAATCTAAAAACATAAGCTGGAAATTTTTTATTTCAATTTAAACACGACCGTAAAACGTTTTGTTTATCAGTAAAAATGAATGGATAGCAGCTAGCTAGTTAGCATTGATGTCGCACTGAATGGGAGAGATGCATCGCGCAGAGAGAGGCTTACAGAACACACAAACACAAACCTTGTTCTTTCTTCTTACTCCAGGAAAATAAATTCTCAAAAACAGCTTCTCTGTGTTAAATTCCCGTGCACCTATCCCACTGTGAGTCTCCCCAAAGAAGGGCTGGATAAAAAAAATCCCAGGAGATCTGCTGCTTGAGATGGTGAATGACAGCTCGGCCTGGATAACGGTGCTGCTTCTGAGCATGCGCAGTAGCAGCAGATGGCGAGCGGCACTGATGCGTTCACGAACAGAGGAAACCAAGAAGACGAGAATGACTGTAAACAAACAAACAAACAAACAAACAAACAAACAAACAAACAAACAAACAAACAAACAAACAAACAAACAAACAACTCTATCCACCTCAAAAGTATCACTGGTAAAAAGCAGCAGATGTAAGTAAGTAAATAAACATCTTTGAAGTTGCTCTAATTAAAAAAAAAACCTGGATGCTGGACGTGCAATGTTTACATGTTGTGTTTTGCTTTAATGCAAATAAACTCGTTTCTTTAATTTAAATTAACTTTAGCCACAAAACTAAATTACTGCTGAAAGTTACCAGTAAAACTGCTTATTATTTTACCACATAGTCCAAAACACTTCTTTTCTTTTTTTGCTAAAAAAAATGTGCAGACCGCAAACTGTTTAAAAGTAAGTGGTTTAGGTTTTTTAGTAGGCGTTGTTTCATCCAATAAAT
>NW_013954002.1:54917-55973 GCF_001266775.1 Austrofundulus limnaeus
GTTTTACGACATGCCGTTCAGTGCCGTAAAGCGTGTGTCCCAGCGCATGCGCACAACTAGTAAACAGATGGTCCCCGCATGTTGGTTGAGAAGTGAAGTAAATAAAGGTTTTTCTGAAAACATCAAAGAACAATCAACATGAAAGACACTCCGCTGTCCAACTGTGAGAGAGACTTTTTATTAAAAGCTATCGAGGAGAAAAAGGTGCGTTTTTAAAGCGTTTTTTAAACGAATCTGTAGGAAAACCTAAAATATTGTGCGATGAATGAAAAATACTTTTGCACTGTTTGAGCAGAAGTCAGGATAGTGCAAACATTTTCATTTATAACAAAATGTTTCTAAATATAGCAGAATAAGTGACGATGGAGGTAAATATCCTAATGCATTTTTCTTCTTGTTGAAAAGTGAATTATTCTTAGTTTGTTATGAACGCATTATGTTACGTCTGTGTTTGTCCCTCCCAAAAGGAGAAATAATGTCCAAGTGTATTGTTTTTAAACAAAGTGAGTTTGTGGTGACAACCTGCTGTGGTTCACATCCCCATCAGTAGATTTAGATTAATTGTTTCTTCTGTCTCCTGCAGCGTCTGGATGGACGACAGACTTATGATTACAGGAAGATAAAGATCACGTTTGGGACAGACTACGGCTGCTGCTTTGTGGATCTGGGGCAAACCAGGCAATCCTGCACTTAAATATTTTAAACATACCTGCAGTGTCCGATGAAGAAGTTTTAGTTCATTATGTCAGGCCGTTAATTCATTTCTGAGAGTTTTAATCAAATCCACTGAGTGGTTCATGTAACTTGCTGACAATCTGCAGGTTAAATGAGTAAACCAGTATTTTTGTTTTCTATATCTTTTAACTACTGTTAACTTGAGATCTGTAAGTTGAACCTGGACATATTTGGTATCAATATAGAAAGCTAAGAATCAAACTATTTTTACATCCACCAAACACAGTTCAAATGACAGGCAGTTGAATCAGAAAGTAAACAAACTGTACAAAAGGGGATTGTTGCAAATCTGTAAATAAATTATAACAAATCTGTAAATAA
>NW_013954002.1:58880-60112 GCF_001266775.1 Austrofundulus limnaeus
GCCCGTTTACAGTTGAGATGTGTTTTTCACTGTGACACGGCGGAGCAGTGGTTAGAGCTGTCACCTCACAGTGACAGGGCTGCAGGATCACCTTCCWGCCTGGGGCATTTCTGAGTGGAGTTTTTTAAGGGCATAGATGCGTGGGTTTTATCTAGGTTATCCGATTTCCACCCACAGACCAAAAACATGCATGTTAGTTTAATTGGTAACTTCAAACTGTCTGTAGGTGTGAAAGGTTATTTGTCTCTGTGTGTGATGTATTTGTGACCTCCAGTTTGTACTCTGCCTCTCATACAGTGGCTTCTGGAGATAGGCACCAGCTCCCTGCAGCCTGAAAAAGAGAAATAGTCCTTTTTTATTTGGAGATTTTATCATTTTTACTCATCAGCACATTCTTTTTCTATCTAAAAATGTTACATTACCTTTTTGAAAAGAATTCCATCTGAGAAAAAGTAGATCTCTGTGCTGACTGTAGATGTTAATACAGTATATACAGTATACTGTATTTAGATGCTTTGAAATTCTCCCCAGTAAAGGGTAGTAAATTACTGTGCAATGGATATTTTGCTTGTTTGGTTCACCAACAACTTGACTGGCACGTGGCATAATAACAGAATAAATGATSAAGTGTTCTGTTGCTCATCTTTAGCTGCCACAATAAAAATGTATGTTTATTTCCATTAGAGATTTTTTAAAATTAATATCTAATATGAACATYATTACAGAACTGCTATACTGAGCTGATTCCCTCTCTTTAAGGCTGTCTATTCACACCATGCATTGTACGTTTCTCATTTTGAATGAGCCATGGAAGTAAATTTTCTTCTCTTCTATTCTTCATCTCGGATAAATTAAGACTAAAATTTCTATCTCAATCTTTTACCTGTAATACGTGTTCTGAACAGGAAGAGTTTAGACAGGAATTACCGTTCTAGTGCGATCGARGCAAAGCCAAAGTGGAGCTCTGCCAGCTACTGGGGTTTAGTAAAGAATGGGAAATGCACCAAGACAATGCTTCCTGTTGTTTACAGTAAGTGAACTCATTACACAAAGGTTTCTCACATGAATATGTTTGTACTTCACGCCACATATTTTCCTAATACACTTCAGCTGAGGTAGTCCTACAAGGAAGCACACACCGTAAATTACATTGTTCTTACTGGAAACACTGGCTTAGGGCTATCACCTTCGTCAAACTGGTTATTAAATCCACAAGTTTACTGAACTGGAAA
>NW_013954002.1:61112-61400 GCF_001266775.1 Austrofundulus limnaeus
AAAAAAAGAATAAATATTGAATGCTGTTCTTTAACTGTAGGTAGTGGACATGTGATAAATGCTAGGCTATGGCTACAGAATACGCTTTTGTTCATAATGGTAATGCATCAAACTATTCAAGTCCCTAAACGGCCTTGCTCCAAGTAGATTACTCCCTAAAATAATTGAGATAATACATGTTGCATATGAACCATTAAATAAAAAAATAGAAATATTATGAAAGTAAAAAATTAACTTTGCCTGGTTTCATGCACCAGGTACACTTTCCCATTAAATAAACAAACAAAC
>NW_013954003.1:0-261 GCF_001266775.1 Austrofundulus limnaeus
ATATAAATATCTGATTAATATTTAGACCTACAGAGTGTAAAATAATATTATAAATGTCTGATTAATATTTAGACCTACAGAGTTTAAAATAATCATATAAATGTCTCTGATTAATATTTAGACCTACAGAAAGTAAAATAATATTATAAATGTCTGATTAATATTTAGACCTAGACTGTAAAATAATTTTATAAATGTCTGATTAATATTTAGACCTGCAGAGTGTAAAATATTACAAATGTCTAATTAATATTTAGACCT
>NW_013954003.1:5418-5653 GCF_001266775.1 Austrofundulus limnaeus
GTGTAAAATAATATTATAAATGTCTGATTAATATTTAGACCTACAGAGTGTAAAATATTACAAATGTCTGATTAATATTTAGACCTACAGAGTTTAAAATAATATTATAAATGTCTCTGATTAATATTTAAACGTACAGAGTGTAAAATAATATTATAAATGCCTGATTAATATTTAGACCTATAGAGTGTAAAATAATATTGTAAATATCTGATTAATATTTAGACCTACAGAG
>NW_013954003.1:8239-8532 GCF_001266775.1 Austrofundulus limnaeus
ATTTAGACCTACAGAGTTTAAAATAATATTATAAATGTCTCTGATTAATATTTAAACGCAGAGTGTAAAATAATATTATAACTGCCTGATTAATATTTAGACCAACAGAGTGTAAAATAATATTATAAATGTCTGTTTAATATTTAGACCTACAGAGTGTAAAATAATATAAATGTCTGATGAATATTTAGACCTACAGAGTGGAAAATAATATTATAAATGTCTGATTAATATTTAGACCTACAGAGTTTAAAATAATATTATAAATGTCTCTGATTAATATTTAAACGTAC
>NW_013954003.1:13796-15901 GCF_001266775.1 Austrofundulus limnaeus
AGACCTACAGAGTGTAAAATATTACAAATGTCTGATTAATATTTAGACCTACAGAGTGTAAAATAATATTATAAATGTCTGATTAATATTTAGACCTACATAGTGTAAAACAATATAAATGTCTTAATATTTAGACCTGCAGAGTGTAAAATATTACAAATGTCTGATTAATATTTAGACCTACAGAGTGTAAAATAATATAAATGTCTGATTAATATTTAGACCTACAGAGTGTAAAATAATATTATAAATGTCTGATTAATATTTAGTTCAGCCCAGCGGGAGATGCAGAAAGACCACCGTCCTGCCCAGCCCATGGGGAAAGGGCTGACAGGCAGGGCCTCTGCTGAGCTTCTGGAAACTGACAACTTTAACTGACTTCAAACTCTCTCTGTCAGAGATTGGGAGTGCGCTAAGCTTTTTAAAACCTCTGTTTTGGGCGGAGTTAAGTTGTTAGTTGGCCAATGGAGGGTTTTAGTTTGATTTTCTTGCATCTAATTAAAAGAAGAGTGGAGCTATCTGGGCTTTGCCTCAGGGATGAAATTGTCAGAGTTAATTATTAAAATTCAAGTCCTAAAGTTTCTAAGCTTTAAACATATATATGTAAACAAAACACACACACTTTTCAAAATCATGAAATAAAAGAACTAAGTAAAACTTAGTAGATCTATGGTCTTTTAGTACTTTTCTGTAAGAAAAATGGATTAAATGACATTCTTTGCAACAAGACAGAACATTAGATACACAGATTCCTTTATCTTTTCTCCTTTTTTCACATTTAATGAAGAATGTAGGTCCTTTGTTCTCAGTCACTTGAAAAGATTTGGTGAAAGGCATTTATGATCCCTTTGAAGAGGAACAAACAGACAGTCCTTATGGGGGATGGAAGCAACAGGGACTTTATCAGAATGTAAATTCTATCAGTTTACTGCTGGGGCGCCAGGATGTCTAGTGGGTGAAGGTGTAAGAGATGTTAATTCGAGCCACAAAGGAAGTTCCATGCAAAAATCTTTAGAAATAGTCTGAGGTCAAAGTGGAGGTTTTCTGCCTTTCTGAGCCGTCAGGGAAACGGTTAAGAAATATAGTCAGAACTGATAATTATATGCAGGAAATTACTACAAGAGTGAGGAGGAAATGTGCTCAGTTTGTCCTCCAGGTGTCTAAGCCTATAGCAGCAGAACTAAGGAATATTTAAGGAATAACTCAGGAACCCATAAGCTTAACTATAGGATTTATCAAAAAGGAAAGTCAAGTCTAGTGTTAAAAGTAAACAGTGTCAGCTTTGTGGATATTAACTGGAAGTTGGTTCCACAAGAGGTTTTTTTTGCCACTTCAGTAGAAAACAGAACTTAATATTAGTTTCTTCATCATCAGTGACTTTTTTTAAGAAGTAAATCTAGTGAATAAGAAGAAAAAGAAGAAATGCCATGGAAAAGACTGAAAAAGAGATTAGAAGATGTGAGATATAGGCCAAGAAAACACAGATGCACACAAAGACAATACACTCGACATCTGTCTGCACACCTGCAAATATGGAGAAGACAAAAACACAGCAACAAATTACATGTGTGTATTTAATAATAATAATAAACTTACTGAAAACTATAGATGCATACATATGCATATATATATATATATATACATATCACTGTATAGTTCAGTGGGTAAGTCATCGGTCTTCCACCCAGGAGACCCGGGTTCGAATCCAGCCCGGGGGCAAACAACAAAAATTGAGCTATGCAGGGTGGGTCCTTTGAGCTATATGGCCTACCTCATACCATGAGTGACATTAATAAGCATGACATGCCGGCTCAGACGTCACCCGGCCAAACAAGGTCTGCGTCAGGTGCTGGGGAACCAGAGCACTGAGCACGAAACTGCCAAACAAAGGCTCCAAGCCTTGGCCAGCTGCCTAAAGAGATACACAAGAGAGAATGAAGCCAGGAGGATTAACCGACTCTTCTCCACCCAACCAGCTAAAGTGTACTCTCAATGACAGGGTAATAACAATAGTGCAGACCCACCAAGGCTGGAGACTGAACGATACTGGAAAAGCATATGGGAAAGGGAGGCGTCACACAACAGCAATGCACAGTGGCTAACCT
>NW_013954003.1:18572-21177 GCF_001266775.1 Austrofundulus limnaeus
ATTTCCTTGTCATTTCTCAGCTAATCATCCTCACCTGCTTAGTAGTTCCCAATCAGTTCCCTTCCCAGGTGTTGTTCATTTCCTCATTCCCTCTGTTGTATATATATTCTGGTTCAGTACTCACACCCTCACTGGTTCATTGTTTGACATCTTCAACTGTTTTGGTTCTCCCCGTCGTCTCCTCGTGTTTTCAGTTTTGTTTTGCTGCCCAGTCAGCTATTTATTTTGTTAATAAATCCTTTTATATTAAACTTCATCCCCCGTCTGGATCTGGACTCATTCTGCACTGCAAACCACAACAGAATGAACCAGCCACACCACGAGTCCACCGGGAGGATGAAAGTTTTGGATTTTTTCAGAAAAGAAAACCTTTATGCACCGCTCAGCAAATAGGGTAACAGTCCAAATCGAAGTGCGGCCAGGATTAAGCAGGTCCAGCAGTCGACTACCATCAGAATTGGTGGTTTTCAAATGAATCATGCTCAGCCCACCCGGAGATGTGACCGCCAGGAACCAAAGATCGAGGTCTTTCCATCACCTCTCCTCGTGGATGAAGAAGTCGAGGGCACAATTCTGGGGGACTCGCCTGGTGATGAAGCCCGCTCCATCCAGCTCCTCGCAGCGCCACCATCGCCGGCAGAGAAGGGTGGCGGCCCCTCTTGACAGCGAGCCCAAGTTCAACCAGGACTTTGATCCTGAACTTGACCCAGATTGCCCCGAATACTTCGGCTATTGCTCTCCTGGGCCGATGATTTTCTCTTCTCCAGTGACACTGCCTCTTCCAACGTCTCCTCTGAGACGGTGCCGCCTCCTCCAGTGCCACCCCTGAGGAAGTCCCGGACGTCTCCCCCTTTCGTGCCTCCTCTGAGAGGATCTCTGAGATCTAGCGCTGCCCGCGTTCTGGCAAGGATCGATGCCTCTATCTCCTGCGCTCTTGGCACCTCCGGGAGGATTGATACCTCTTCCTCTTGCATACTGTGCGCACCCGAGATGACCGACGCCTCCACTGCCACCAGCGTTCCGGCGAGGGTCGACGCGTCCACCTCCTGTGAGGAGGGTCTTAGTAGGGAGGGAGTGGTGGTGACTACCCGGGCTGCTCTGGCAGTATTTGTGGCTGCAGCTCTGGTAGAGATGATGTCCACATCTGCTGTTGCTGAGTCAGCCTGTGAGTTCCCGAAGCCAGAGCCAGAACCTGAGCCAGCACCTGAGACTGCAGAGCTCCCGGGTTGTATTGTGATGTCCCCAGGTCAGCCTGAGCCTACTAAGTCCCCRGATCTGATTGTGATGTCCCCGGTTCAGTTTGAGGCTCCCAAGGACTCTACGCCGGTCTCTGCTCCAGCTGAGTCCTCATCGCCAGCTGCAGTTTCACCTGTGMTCTCATCTTCTTCGTCTGGTCCTGCTTCATCTTCATCAGCACTGTCATCAGCTGTAGCTTCAGAGAAAACATTTTGGTTGCTGCAGTGCTTGGTTTTGTACCACCCCCATCATTACCACCATCTCCAGGACCGGCTTCTCCAGAGTCTCCTGAGCTGGCCCCTCCAGAGTCTCCTGAGCCGGACCCTCCAGAGTCTCCTCAGCCAGCACCTCCAGAATACCTCCAAGGCCTGACTTCGGGCCGTCCTCCAGAGCTCCATCCTCACCATGGCAGAGCTCCAGGTTGCCCACCAGAGTTCCATTCCCGCAGTGGCCGGGCTCAAAGCCGTCCACCTGAGCTTCACCACCGACGCAGTCAAGTCCACGGCCGCCCTCCAGAGCTCCGCCTTCGCTGCGGCCGAGTTCACATCCGTCCTCCTGAGCTCTGCCTCTGACAATGTCGAATCCACGGCCGTCCTCCTGAGCTCCGCCTTTGCTGTGGCTAAGTCCACGGTCACCGTCCAAAACTCCGCGGTAGCCGTGCCCATGGTCGTCCACCAGAACTTTTTCCTCACCTGTGTTGGGTTCCTGGGTGCCCACCTGAACTTTTTGGACCCTTCAGATGCGCCTAGGGCCATCTTTGTGACTTTTTTGGTTTGTTTTTGTTGTTTTTTCCCCCAGGGCTCACCTGTCGGTTTTTGGTTTCGTTTTCTGTGTTTTTTTTTGTGTTTCCCTTGTTGTATTTTGTTTCGTGCCCTCTGTCCTGTCTTTGTGTTTCGTACCCCCCACCTCCCATCCATGCTTGTCTATTAATCGTCAGAGATGATTCGTTGAGGGGGAGGTACTGTGAGGATGTGTGTTTTGTTGTTTTTGTGTTTTCTCTGTGTTTCCACCCTTCAGTTATCCTCAGCATATTTCCTTGTCATTTCTCAGCTAATCATCCTCACCTGCTTAGTAGTTCCCAATCAGTTCCCTTCCCAGGTGTTGTTCATTTCCTCATTCCCTCTGTTGTATATATTCTGGTTCAGTACTCACACCCTCACTGGTTCATTGTTCGATGTCTTCAACTGTTTTGGTTCTCCCCGTCTTCTCCTCGTGTTTTCAGTTTTGTTTTGCTGCCCAGTCAGCAATTTATTTTGTTAATAAATCCTTTTATATTAAACTTCATCCCCGGTCCAAACATAGAAACTCCAGGAACCACAAGTAAACCTGCAGTCTGAGAGTGAAGTGCTCTGTTAGGAAAGTATGGAAC
>NW_013954003.1:21667-23518 GCF_001266775.1 Austrofundulus limnaeus
TGTGTGTGTGTGTGTGTGTGTGTGTGTGTGTGTGTGTGTGTGTGTGTGTGTGTTTCTCACACCCAGTGCCCTCCTCTCCCTCCTCCCTCTCCTCCTTTAGCATCTGAAAGGACCACTGAGTGAGAATCGATGGTGCAGAGGCCCGCCTGACAGGACAATAAAGCGAGGAGAAGGGGTGAGGGTGGTTTGTTTTTCTGCTCCTCCTTTGCTTCTTTGTTTGATTTGTTGAATTACTGTACTGACCGCAGACTGAGGACGGGCTCAGGGCTGCCTGAAACAGATCTTTAACACAAGCAAGGCATCTTTTGTTAGCGCGGTTTGGTTTCCAGCAGGCGTCAGCTGCAGCTCAGGGGGATATGGTTTAAAAGAAGAAGAAGGAGGAAAGAAGCAGCAGCGGCTCGGATCCGGCTTGGTTTTTAAATTTAAAATGAACACGTCACCTTCTGTAACTGCAGAGAAGAGCTGCTGCTGCTGCTGGACCTGCAGGGTGATGATGATGATGATGATGATGATGATGATGATGATGATGCGCTTCTGTCTGTAAACAAAAACATCAGCGGGACGTTTTTCACACAGAGGTGCAGGGTCCAGTCCCGGGTCCAGTCCAGGATCCAGTCCTGACCTGTCTGACTGCTGTTCCACAACAATAGATTCACGTTTCTCTCTGAGCCGCGGGCTGAACCAGTACTGAGATCTGGAGCTATTCTGGGTCCAGACCGTCTCCAGAGTCCAGTCCAGTCCTGTCTGAGACCCACAGCTGAGGATCTGATCCTGTCCAGGTCCAGTCCAGTCCTATCTGAGACCCACAGCTGAGGAGGATCTGATCCTGTCCAGTCCAGTCCTGTCAGACCCACAGCTGAGGTTCTGATCCTGTCCAGGTCCAGTCCTGTCTGAGACCCACAGCTGAGGAGGATCTGGTCCTGTTTTGGGTCCAGGTCCAGTCTGTTGTGTTTTGACCCTTTAACCTGACCTCATGGTGTCTCTGCTCACTTCCAGCCTCTTCAGGACTCTGAGGAGCAGCCATGAGCCGGTCTCAGGTCCCCTGCCTCTGCCTGGCCTCCAGACACTTTCAGAACCTGAGAMCTGACCAGGACTTCCCCTGAGGCCCAGCAGAACTCAGTAGAACCTCTCTGTATGGAGCCTCTCACATCTGAAGTATGTTCACCTCATCAACTGTTTTATTGTCCAGGTGGAGCTGTGCCCACCACAAGGTCCAGTTCTGTTAAAAAAAAAAGACATTTCTCTTCTAAAACAATTTGGACATTTCATGGATAATTTTAAGCTCCTAAAATYAATAAAAACTGATTTAAAACTCTCCAGTTTTAGAAATTCTCACACCACAAAGGTCAAAAAGTCATGTTTTTATACCAACAAATGAATCCATAAAAACTATGATCCCAGTTCCAAACAGATAGGAAGTTGTGTAAAATTAAACACAATAATGGGCAAATCTCAATTAAAACAAACAAGAAAAATGGCTGAAAATTAAAACTAAAATTGTAAAATTCTAAAACTGGGAGCCTTTGAAGGGAAGCTAAAACAGGTGGGATGCTACCTGAGGATGATCCAGGTCCAAATAAGGAGAAATGAAATCATAAATGATCATGTTCTGGAWGACTGAAAATCTACACTTCATAATTCCAGAGATGCAGTCTCCAGTCCTCTGCACTGAAGAAAAAAAAGGATTTTTGGGTGTAGTAACATTTATTTAATTATTCTTTTAAATTTTACAAAAAAATATCAAAATCTCTAAACTACTAGAATTTACTAAATAAGCAATACACATTATATTATATATCAATATTACTGTGCACAAAAAGAAAATGCTAATATAATTTTACCAGTAATATT
>NW_013954003.1:29127-42413 GCF_001266775.1 Austrofundulus limnaeus
CTCGCTAGCAGCTTCTCACCGAGGACCTATCCACGTCATCATTTACCCAGAATGCTTTGTGTGGAAATAAAATGGCCCCGTCCGTGTTAAAATATATTTTTTAAACTTTTAGTTTAAAAATTATAAAAACTAAACAGCCTACAGTGTTTTTACAGCCTTTATTTTACAGTTAAAATATATGTTTATAAAATAAAGTCTAATGTTACAACTGATCAGGGATCCCTTTAAACAGCATTTACTCTGACTAATCACCCCCCATGCCTTCTCTGTCTCCTCTGTTGTCTCTTTCTGTCTACAGAGTCCCGTCTCTCTGCTGGGGGACGACAGGGATTCCCCAGACACTCCTCCATCTGGGTGTGTGGATCTGTCCTTTCTGGATGACGCCCTCCTGTCATCCCCAGAAGGCGGAGAGGACCCACAGGCTGTGCAGGATGGCCCACTGGTGGAGGCAAAGAAAGGGGACCTGACTGAGGAGGGGGTGGGGGCGTGTGATATCCTGCAGCAGAGTCTGCAGGAAGCTGACATCACTGAGCAGACCATGGCTCTGGAAGCAGACCTGCCACAAGCTGGGGATAGTTTGTCCCTGTACTCACCAGCCCCTCTTCTTTCTCCATCCACTCCCTTCATCCCCAAGTCTGTGACGCTGCCCGTTCCTCCAGCAGTGCCCAGAGACACGCAGTCAGCAGTGGAGCCCCCCCAGCCCTCCCTGCTGGCTGTTGGGCCAGGCTGTCCCTCTCTGAAASCTGCTGCCCCTCCTCAGCTGATGGGACTACTTCCTGGAAACGTGTTTCCTGCCCCATCTTCTGACACTTCCTTCTCTTTAAGTCCTGCTCAAGGCTCCAAAATGGTTTTACACAAAGCTGTCCCCCGGCTGTCCCCGACACTGAGAGCTGCAGCAGCACCAGGCCTGGTCTTACAGCGGGCTCCTCTTCATATCCAACCCAAAGTACCCATCAGCATCCAGCCCAGACTAGTTCAAATCAGCCCCAAACCCAGTCCTGGTCTTACGTTTGTCCCTGGGACGGCCTCGCCTAATATTTTACTGTCTCCAGGCCCAAACCCTGTAGTTCCACAGGCACAGCCAGCACAGCAGCTCTCTAAACCTGTCAGCCTCCAGCTGCTCAACCAGGGCAGTTCCTTTGTGATCCAGCMTCAGGGACTCTTTCAAGGTCAGAACCAGTTTCTTCTTCCAAGCCAGGTTCCTGTTACGATTGCCCAGCCTGCCAGAGCAGCTCCATCTCTGCTCCAGCCCAGTCACCAGGACCCAGCAGTCCACAGCATGCCCCCCTCTGCTGGCCACAGCTCTCAGATCTTAGCTGTGCCCCAAAGGCAGCTGAACTTCAGGCCGGTCTTCAGCACTCCTACAGGGCAGCTACTTGGCCAGGCCACTGTGCTGTCAGGACCTTTACAGCTCCAGTCTGGCCCTGCCGCTGTCTTCCAGATGCCAGCACAGCTGGCTGGAGCTTACCCTCCAGGAGGGCAGGGACCACAAGCTACGCTGGTCCACAGTCCTGCTCTGGGGAACCACATTACCTTGATCAACAGTTCAGGTGTGCTTCCCCCAGATCTTCCTTCCATCTCTATTGTTCAGGGGCTGCCTTTTGCTGCCCAGGCCCCCCCTGCTCCACGGGCAGCAGTGCCAGAAGGCCAGCTGGGCCTCCAGCAGGCCTCTGTGGTCCTGCTGCCTGACAGGTCTGTTCCAGACCACAGAAGCAGATCTGAGGAACCTTTCCACCAGCTCCAACAGGTGAGCTCCACATGGATGAATGATTATCAGACTCCACACCCACTAATTTTATACCTTCTTTTCTGTTCTTCTAATAAGTTTTAAATACATTTTTTGACTTTAAGATAAGATAAAAACTTTATTGTCCATAAAAAATAGAAATTTAGTTTACATGATCTGTTTGATGCCTCCCATAAAAACAACACACATCACAACATCATAAACATTCATATATCATATTCATAATAATTAAATGTGCTAAAATGTAATCTGCACTGGTGAGTTCATTATTTCCTCCTCTGGTTTAGGAGTTTGACGGAATAAGGCACAAAATAATTCTTGTATAATATAAGCATCACTCATGGTGGATTAGATTCTTACTTACTCATATTGTAGGGTTTCTTGAATTTAAATTGACCTTTTTTGCAAAAGAATAAAATAACCATATGAGATTTTAGCTTCATTGCAGTTTCACTTTGAATTATGTTATTGTCGCCACATTTTCTGAAAAACACACAAATGCACTAGCTTTCAGAATATTTGCCAATCTAAGGAATGAACAAGCAGTGGAGCCTGCAGACATTCTGTAATGTGTGACTATGTGGGGTGCCACTAAACGTCTGTGGCACAACAAAACCAAAAGAACAGAATTTCATAAATTGACAATGTTATCAAAACTGTGACTATTCGAAATTTAAGGGTTTGCAAACTGATGTATCTCAGTTTCTTATTTCACAGATAGTATGGCTGATCATATGATATTACAGACCAGATCAGACATTTAGAGTTCCACAACAATCCAGTTTTACAACYATAAATTGTTCCTAGATCAGGCCTTTTGTTATTTTCTCTAAAAAAGGCCACCAGGTTTTTAAAAGACTATTTTTGTCCTTCAGCTGTTAGTTTATTGCAACCCAACATTAAATGTAAAAGAGGGAAACTTGAAGTACAAGACAAACAAAGACAGAGCTTTGTGTCAGTGTTTTATTAGGGTTTGTCTCTTCCCAGCACTTTGGACGCGTCCAACATGTCTTCGTCCAGTCCACGGCTGCAGGACTCCGGTCCTCACCTCCTCCTGTAGTCACAGTTTTACAGCCCCCACCTGAGCCACAACGTGGCCCTAATTCAGCCGTGGAGGTACGTAAACCTTTGATTCCCCCAACAAACCTGAACCCAGTTCTGGAAGAGGTCACCCCAKCGACGAGTCAGAACCAGGACTTTATGCAACATTTGCAGCAGGTCAGTTCTTTTGTAGTAATTATTTTGATTTAGCGATGATGCAAAACAGGATCTGTTATGTTTGACTGATAATGGGATGTAGTTATGGAAGGAGTTCTATTGAGTCTTTTTGGCCTGTGGGACTCCGGAAGCAGCCGATAGGTCCAAGCWGATTGCGGCTTGGGTGGTCGCTGAGGCAAAAAAACTCAGGCATGGGAGGAGTTCGGAGAGGCCATGGAAAAAGACTTCTGTATGGCTTCAGGGCAATTCTCGTCCACCATCCGGCGTTTCGGGGGGGACGAGGGGGTGGTGTTCGTCACCAACACTATTTWTGGTGGGGATGGTGCTCTGCTGACCTCAACTCAGGACGTTGTGGGTCGGTGGGCGGAATACTTTGAAGACCTCCTCAATCCCACCGGCATGACTTCCAATGAGGAAGCAGMGCCTGAGGACCYTGGGTCGGACTCTTCAATCTCTGGTGCCGAGATCACTGAGGTGGTCACAAAGCTCCTCGGTGGCAGGGCGCCGGGGGTGGATGAGATTCACCCRGAGATCCTTAGGGCTCTAGATGTTGTGGGATTGTGTTGGTTGACGCGACTCTACAATATCRYGTGGACATCGGGGGCAGTTCCCCTGGATTGGCAGACCGGGGTGGTGGTCCCCCATTTAAAAAGGGGGACTGCAGAGTGTGTTCCAACTATAGGGTATCACACTTCTGAGCCTCCCTRGTAAGGTCTATTCAGGGGTMCTGGAGAGGAGGGTCCGTCGGGTAGTCAAATCTTGGATTCAGGAACAGCAGTGTGGTTTTGGTCCTGGTCGTGGAACAGCGGACCAGCTCTACACCCTTAGCGGGGTCTTGGAGGGTGCGTGGGAGTTTGCCCAACCGGTCTACATGTGTTTTGTGGACTTGGGGAAGATGTTCGACCGTGTCCCTCGGGGACTCCTGTGGGAGGTACTCCAGGAGTATGAGGTACCAGRCCCATKGATAAGGGCTGTTAGGTCCCTGTAGGACCGGTGCCAGAGCTTGGTCCACATTGCCGGTAGTAAGTCRGACTYGTTTCCAGCGAGAGTTGGACTCCACCAAGGTTGCCCTTTGTCACCGATTCTGTTCATAACTTTTATGGACAGAATTTCTAGGAGCAGCCGAGGTGTTGAGGGGATCCTTTTTGGTGACCTGAGGATCACATCTCTGCTTTTTGTGGATGATGTGGTCCTATGGCTTCATCAGATCCTGATCTCCAGCAC
This sequence comes from Austrofundulus limnaeus, assembly GCF_001266775.1. Lineage (NCBI taxonomy): Eukaryota > Metazoa > Chordata > Actinopteri > Cyprinodontiformes > Rivulidae > Austrofundulus > Austrofundulus limnaeus. The sequence goes on from NW_013954003.1 coordinate 33,317, forward strand.
TCACTGGAGAGGTTCACAGCCGAGTGTGAAGTGGCCGGGATGAAGATCAGTGCCTCCAAATCCCAGACCATGGTCTTGAGCCAGAAAACAGTAGGCTGCCTTCTCTGGGTCGGGGAGGAGGTCCTGCCCCAAGTGGAGGAGTTTAAGTATTTCGGGGTCTTGTTCATGAATTAGGGAAAAATGGAGCGGGAGATCGACAGGCGGATTGGTGCTGCGTCTGCAGTGATGTGGGCGTTGTACCGGTCTGTCGTGGTGAAGAGAGAGCTGAGCCAGAAGGAGAAGCTCTCAGTTTACCAGTCGGTCTACGTTCCTACCCTCATCTATGGTCAGGAGCTTTGGGTAGTGACTGAAATAAGGAGAACACAGCTACAAGCAGCTGAAATGAGTTTCCTCTGCAGGGTTTCTGGGCTCTCCCTTAGAGATAGGATGAGAAGCTCAGTCATCCAGGAGGGACTCAGAGTAGAGCTGCTGCTCCTCCACGTCCAGAGGAGCCAGTTGAGGTGGTTCATCTGGTTAGGATGCCTCCTGGACGCCTCCCTGGTGAGGTGTTCTGGACACGTCCCACTGGGAGGAGGCCCAGAGGAAGACCAAGGACATGCTGGAGGGWCTATGTTTCTCAGCTGGCCTGGGAACACCTTGGGATTCCCCCAGAGGAGCTGGTCCAAGTGTCTGGAGAGAGGGAAGTCTGGGTCTCTCTGCTTAGGCTGCTGCCCCCGCGACCCGATTAGCGGCAGAAAACAGATGGACGTCAGGACGGACGGACGAACAGGATGTAGTTATCTATCTCTCATTTAGTCCTATTTTACCTTCAGGYTTTGAACACTGAAGCTCAGATCAAGAATGCTTTAGACCAGGGGTCACTAATAGGTGGACTTGAGTCCGGATCTGGACCAGAATGGTGTCTCATGTGGACTCGAACCTAATGCCAAAACRGAGATCACCACTTAAAACTTAAATGAGTGCATGCAATGCTGCGGTCAGACCTAAGATTTGAGTGTCAGGGGTATCAGGTTTACATGTAAAGTCTGTGGTGGATGTGCATCAAGGGGCACTGAGAAGTGTTGCTGTGTGTTCTGAAGTGTTTGATGTACGTATAGTGTGTCCAAAGTGACAGACGCTTGAGTTGGAAAACGTGAAATTTTGCAGCTAGATATGGAGTGTCAGCCAATCAGAGAGACTCTGTGTGACGTAGTGGCACATTTTATGACGGGATAATCTCCTGAATGATGCCCACTAACCTGAGACAGATGGACAGGAGCTCTCYAGCTGCAATCCAGCCCAATGTAGTGTAAAGGAAGAGAAGGGTCATAAGGAGGCTGAGAAATACTGGATCTAGTTGACACAGTGAAGAAATGAAGAAAACTTTTTATTTTAGTTTATTTTAGTTTAGTTAATCTCTCTAACTGCTACTGTCTGTTTTTTCTGTGATCACAGCGAACACCCAGTTCTCCTGTCCCGTCTGAATCACTGGTTGGAACGCTRCCAGTGGTGCCGATGGAGCTGCTGACTTCCCCAGTGGCTGACAGCAGGAAGACCCAACCTCAGACCAGCACAGTCTCTGAACAGGAGGACCATAAGATGATGTCACACCAGTCCGATGAAGTTTCTCCTCATCCCTCAGACTCTGAAAATAAACAGCTCGTCTGTTCCCTCGCTCAGAATCAGGATTCTTTCAGACCAGCTTCATCAACGTTCTCCTCCCCACCTGGACCTGAAGGTTCAGTGTCCCAGACCTCGGCTTCCCAAGTCCAGGTTTCCCAACATCAGCCGTCAGGTTGTTGTTCAGTGCGGAGCAGCCCACCCCCACTGTGTCCCAGCATCTCTGTGCCTCAGCAGCAGATTGTTCCTATATCTGCTCCTGCTTCTCTCTCCAAACACGGAGACAATGTTGCTGTCCAACAGCTCCCACAAAACAGTGAGTTCAACTGCTTTGTTATCAAAAAATCACTGTCATTTTAAAATGCTACATCACAGCTAACATTAGAATTGTAATAATTCTGCCACCTGATGTTTTGCATCACTGTTTTGTTTAGTAGAGCCCACAGCTGCCTTGGCCGTGGAGAGTAATACATTTACTCTCAGTGTGCACCCACCCTCTCCTGCAGAGCCTCCTGATACCACGAAGGGTTCCTCCAGTCAGACCAACAAGCAGTGTGGAAAAAAGGTACAACACCACCAAAATAAATTCCTCAGTTGTTATGWCTTTGTAGTTTCACTGTGAGTTTAAATGCATTTTTATTTAAAGAAATCAGTGGTTTGGAAAAAAAAATTAATGAATGTAACAAAGTTAGAATGAATTCTCTTAAAAGGTCTTGTTTGAACAAACTGTTTGTGTGGCAGCTGGCAGGTCCTGTGGAGCAGCAGATAGAGGAGACACTCACACCAGCAGTGCGTCGGAACAGGTGGGACTAACATCCTGTAACCACACAGCTACATCAACACAGAACCAGAGGTGGCCATGTTTCTAACCTGCTAATAGCAGGACTAACTTTTTGTTGAACARTAAAGAATTTGTTCTCCACTGGAYGGACCAYGATTTTAGAGCAGATGTTAAAACCCTCTGYATCCTGTTCTTCAGTTGTATTGAAAGACTACWGAACCACACTGAGCTGCCATACAGCAACACACTCTGAATGATGGCTGTGTAGAAATGGTCCAGTATGACTACACTGGTTCCGAAGGCTCGAAGTCTCCTCAAGAAGAAGATCCTTTGTTATAATTTATTGCACAGATACACTCACCAGCCACTTTACTAGGTACACCTTGTTAGTACCAGGTTGGACCCCCTTTTGCCTTCAGAACTGCCTTAATCCTTCATGGCATAGATTCAACAAGGTGCTGGAAGCATTCCTCAGAGAGTCTGGTCCATGTTGGCATGATGGCATCACACAGTTGCTGCAGATTTGTCGGCTGCACATCCATGATGTGAATCTCCTGTTCCACCACATCCCAAAGTGCTCTACTGGCATATGATATCGCTTTGTATTGATCGCAGACATGTGAAATGAACTGAATTGAAATCGTTTCGTGAAGGACTTTGTGATAGAGAAATATCGAATCATCATCCAAACATATCGATGTAATATTGTATCGTGATAAAGCTGATGATTTACACTTCTAGTTCTTATTGGCATTGAGATCAAATGATTGGTTGTTTTTGGTAATCCCAAAAACTAGGTTAAATCTCTGAGGGCATTTTCAGTCATGGGTCCCAAACCTTTGAACAATCTGCCTTTTAATATAAGACAGACTTCTTAATCTCTGCACGTTCACACTGATTTGTGGTACTTTTTGTGTTATTTTCTAAATGCATTTCCTCAGTTTTTCTCTTTGCTTTTGTCTTTTATGTGATTGTTATTTTACAGCACTTTGGTTATGACCTGTTTTAAAATGTGATAAATTAAGAAAATTGACTTAACATGTGAAACTGGATGTTGACTCAGCATTTTCATTGTTTTTTAGATTCCAAGAGCATCTATGTTTGGACCACAGAGCAGTGCAAAACCCGCTCACAACCCCAGCATTCCCATCCCTGAAGGATGCTGTTACACGCTTGCTGCCATACCACACCTGTGCCAGTCACCTGCCCACTCAGGAGGACTTTCATTTAGGTCAGAGAGTTTGGGTTGAWGAAAAATGTTGAATATTGCTTCAGTTTTTGTTTCTGGGTTTTATAGATTTTCCTKTTTGTGATTAAAAACACATTTAAATCACAAATTAATACTGACCAAGGTTTTAGTATCTCTGTACTCCACCCTTCCTGTAGTCTGTATTTAATCTGAGAGCAGGATGTCTGTTTCCACAGTGGACCAGGAGTTTTACACGATGTCGGGCTTTCTACTAAAACGCACCAAGGACATGGTCAACAAATACAGACAGCTGCTGGTTAAAGAAACCCAGGTAAGACACTGCACACAACTCCCCTTTGTATTATTAAACGAAGAATATCATCTTTAAACTTTTTTTCTTGAATTTAGAAATGTGATCCTCCACACTTTTCAAAAAGGATCAACAAAATCAGGAACATATTGTAATGATCCTTAATAAAACCTTCTGGCATAAAATACCATGAAACGCCTTAAAAAGTACACAAATTAAATGAAGTACTGCTTTTGAACCCTTTAGAGTAAATTCACAAGCTTGGTCTCTTTTTAAAGCTAATAATCTGAATGTTTTAACTTTAGCAGTCATATTCTTTGTACCTGTAACTAGTATTTAGTATATTGAAGTGAAAAACACAAAAATCAAGATATTTTTCTCCCTAAATTATTTTTTTATTAATAAAGTATCACAGAACATGAAGGGAATGAGATATCAATAAACAATTTTTACTGGGCTAGAATATTACTTCCCAACAATTACCAGTTCAAATTTGGTAACAGTAGCATAAAATATGAATATTTGAGACATAGTGCAATCCAGCATGTCTCATTTGCATATTTGTACGCATGTACAATATGTCCAAACTGTACAGTTTGTCTAAAACATTGTAATTTCTAATTGCGTCAACACAGAGACTTCACTCTGGGCTCAAATTAAAGATAAAACCCCCACAAAACACATTCTACCATCCATATTTACTCACAGCATGATTAAATTAAAAAATATATATTATATATATTTATGTTCAGATATCTTTAGACCAAATGGAGTACATTCAGCCCAATTTCCACTAATACATCCTTATTTCTTTCAAAGCATTAACATTCCACACAGCTTAAAAAACCACCAGCAGCAAAAAATATTTGTTTTTCACTCACATTTGATGTATATTTGTCCTCAAATATGACGAAATTCGCGATTCAAAATGGCMGACCGGAAGTGTTTTTAAATGGTAAATGGACTGAACTTATAGAGCKCTTTATCAAGTCCCTCCAGACCCCAAAGWGCTTTACACTCACACTCACCCATTCACACACTGATGATGGCAAACTACATCGTAGCCACAGCTGCCCTGGGGCAAACTTTATCCAAACCTTTTTACTTCWCCRTGTCTTGAAGCACTCRAAACACTTAATAACAAATATATTTTCATCTTATCAGCAGGTTTAGTCAGCTAACTGGCCAAAAAACGATGGAAAAAAGRTTTTCCTGTGAGTGTGGCTGTCTTTGGTAGCGTAGCAGGACTGTCTAAACATGGCGGCGACCTCCATGTTTACCTCACCCGTCACTAAATAAAGTTCCCACCCCCTCAATATATACACCAAATGAAAGGTACGGTGATTGGCTGCACAGCTGTGGCATCGGAACGAAGCTCGGAGCTGACTGGCCGAATCTACAGTCAATCAAATCCAGGATGACGGAAACCGGAAGTTGGTCATTTCTCATATATCTCAAATGAGGTGTCAATCGAAAGAGGAGGGCCTAGACGTCAATTTTGATGCATTGCACACGGACACAGGTTGAAGGGAAACACAGAAACAACATTACAAAATAAAACAAAAGAAAAACAGCACGCKGGCATTTCGCTGAATGTTAACAGGTTTTTAAGGAGATATAGTTGTAAATTGTGCTATACTGGTTCTTTGAGTTGATGTCTTGGTGTGGCTGCAGGGGTTGTTGGGTGATAATAGGGGATGTGGTTTTTCTACTTTTTGTTTTGTGTGTGGGAGTTTTCCCTGCTGGAGAAGAAGGTTCTGTTATCTTATCTGGGCCAATGAAACAGAGACCCAATGGTTGTTGACCTGTTTACTGCGTCTGAATAAATTGCTGGTGAGAGAAAAACATCTGGTGCTTGAGTGGATGTGCAAATGTTACATTTATGTTTTAGGACCAGACTAGTTTTAGGATATCTTTGAAAAACTTAATTTTGTGTTTTATTAATCTATAAAAGAGTCATCAAAACAAATGTGGGCGATAATGTTTTGTGTGTTTTTATATTTCTGTTCTGTGGAAAAAAAAGGTTCTCGCAATTAATACTTAAACTATGCTTAAGAATATATTCGTCAGTTTTTTATTTTTCATTTACCTCGCCTCTCTACAATGCTGCTTTTAGTAAAAGTGTCCGTTTTGGCAGGGTGGGAATTGTTTGTTCTGGTTGTTTTTAGGTCTGGTTGGACCCACTGTGGTCACCATAAGATATAATGAGTGGTCAATTATAAACCAATAGTCTGAGCAATATTATGTTGCATTGTTTCCACCTAAATAAACACAGGGCTGATGTTATGTGCAAAGTTCAGACATTTTATGGTTGGCTTCAAGATAATCTTTTGTCAATTAATGTTAAAAAAACTGTGTGCATGTATTTTTCCTCACCCAGGAGACATTTCAATATAACAAATCAACCCACTTTTTTAAACAAACCCCTTGATATTGTCACTACCTACAAATATCTTGGAATTACTTTGGATTCTCATTTGACTTATCGTGATCATGTACAAGTCTTAACCACTAAGTTGAAACAGAAATTATACGTTTATTCAAAAATTAGATCCAATCTGACATCTTCTGTTTCAAATATCTATCTTCATGCCATTATACTCTCAACCATGTCGTACTGTTTACCTGTTTGGTCTCTTACAACAAATGAAATCTTAGAACCCATAGTTAGKCTCTACAACAGGGCCTACAAAATTCATAAAAAACTTCCTGGTTGGACTCATCACTGTACAGTTCTTTCATTGTCTGATGCCTTGACTTTTCAGAATTATGTTTTGTATAGTGGTATTAATTTATATTTTCAGATCTTCCAAGGTGCCAATTATGGAACTCTCTGTGCATTGTTGCCCAAATACTATGTATATATACAGTATATTACCTAATTTCCCTCTGGGATCAATRAAGTATTTTTGAATTGAATTGAATTGAAATCAAATTCTGGAAGTGGTCATTCAACTAGATCTGTTACAAAAGGACAACTGATATTACCAACTTTTAAAAACTGTTACGGCCAGAGGTCTTTCTTCTATGTTTATACTAAAGCATGGAATGACATTCCTCAAAACATAAAGTCCATTTCAAAACTACAGCCCTTTAAGAAGAATCTTGTCTGCCATCTGCTGGACACTTTTTGTTGTGCTCATATTTAGACGTCCTATTTTGCAAATGCTGCCTTCCTGAAATTTGTTATGCTTGTTTGTCTTTGTGTCTGTGGTGTAATTGATGTGATTGTGATGCTGTAATTCTGAGTGTTTTATGTGCTGCAGAACAGGAACCTGCTGTAAAACAGCAATTATGCTGAGTCAGGCTTGATTTTTAGTAATCTTTTCCTGTTAAATAAATAAATCAAATTAAAGTGAAGCTGTAAAGCAGCTGATGGCTGTGAGCACACGGTTCAATCAATACAAATAATCAAATCACCAGATGGAAATGAAAAATCTGAACAGCCTCTCAGAAAGTAATGATTAGAGGTGCAGCTACTGTCAAAATCAACCAAGTTTAACGTGGCTGGAGCTACTCAAACTTAGCAAACACAGACATACTGTAGCTATATAACTCAATGAATTTTACATATGTTCAGTTAAATTCTGGTGTGACTGAGAGTCATAACACATACTGAGGGTGACATCCTGTATAACATTATTTTCAAGGTAGCCCCAATGGGTTTTCTTGAAGTTTGTGTTCGAAAAATCATGCCCAAATGTAAGTGGGTGTATCTCAGCACCTAAAAACACCACATAAAAACCCCTGATATCAAAATAAAGCTAACACTTGGGAGATTTCATCAGGAGTGTCAGTATCACATCATATGCTTTTGTTTCAGACATACTGAGGATGGAACATAGAAAAAAATAGCTTTTTTCCCCTCGGCTGAGGTTTTTCTGTATATAACCTTTTCAAAAGTATAATGAATAAGGCTAAAAACTCTTGAAAACCATGAATCCACTTATGGACATTACCTGTGCAAAACCTCGTGCTGCTGAAGTAAAATACAACAAAGTGACAGAGGTTTTAGTTTAAAAATATTTAGGCGTTTTTTCTTGTGGCACAGATTGGCACATTTTGGCTCCACCTACAAAAGTAGAGTTTATTCAAGTTTTTAGTTACAAAACTTAATAAACTTGATAAATAAGTAAGCTAACTAGCAAAAACAGCACATTTTGTATTTTATTTTTTAAATGGCACGTAGACACAACCGGAAGTCTGGTGAGTGATGCTGCGCTTTACGTGTAAAACATGTTTAGAGTTTTTTTAGTGTTTTTTTCCGAGTGCTAGGTCTTCTCTTTTTTGTTGCTAGTTGAGTGAATTCTGGTTGGATTGTGATGAAACTTATATTTTTAGAATCTGTCAGGCCTCTGCTTTCAGCAGACATGTTGTTTGTGTGAAGAAGTCACTGGTGAACAGCTGAGACCGGGTTTTGCCGAGACGCCATTTTGTTCAGTTTGTTTACATATAGATTCAACTGGTTGTTGTTTATGTGTCTGGTCGACGTATAAATGGTCTCTATGAGTTTTTAGCCAAGATTCTGATGTTTCTATAGATACCAAACATGTCTATGTTTACCTATGAGAACGTTGGTTAATAAAGAAAGCAAAAAAGAAATACGATTTAAGAGCTTAACAAAACCATGGTCCCTTTCTCATTGCAAAGATCATTTAAATTGAAAACTCTGGTATGAAAGTCAGCAGACAAAATGCATTCCTTCCTTCATTTCAGATGTGTTTGTTTGGTTTTCACAGCAGGAGAGTCCATCAGCAGAGATGGTGATGTTGGAACGTCTCTTTCTCCAGGCTGAGAGGTTCGCTCTAACAGAGGACAGACGACGAGCTCGGAGAGCTCCAGGTCAGTGTGGCAGCTGTCCTTCTCATCACAAGCTCCATCAGTCCCAGCTCATTTACATCCATAGTAATAAGATCAGTCTGTGGTGATGTAGAGTAGGTACTGTAACAGAGCAGATCCCAGGTGTGAATATGTAATTAATCTGTGTAAATGTGGAGCAGGTGTACTGTGAGATTACCCAGTGGAGAAAAATAATCTGTGAGAGGTTAAGAGCAAATTAAAGCAAGGCTTTTATGTTCATTAGAAACGGACAAACCCCTGAAAGCTGTTCCACCTGACTGCTGTCTTATCACACAAAAAACTAATATATATACAGTGGGTAAAATAAGTATTGAACACGTCACCATTTTTCTCAGTAAATATATTACTAGAGGTGCTA
>NW_013954003.1:43943-47971 GCF_001266775.1 Austrofundulus limnaeus
TTAGCACCTCTAGTAATATATTTACTGAGAAAAATGGTGACGTGTTCAAGACTTATTTTACCCGCTGTATATATTTTGCTGTGTTTCATTATCCACCGTTTCTTCTTAAGCAGCTGCTTTTGTCAAACAGCAGGAATCTGATTGTGTTCAAGGTTTCAAACAGTTTTCAGTTACTGCTTGTCTTGAAAATCATGGAAACAAATTTTAATTAAGTTTTGGTCAAATGACAWGATTTTTACTGAAGATTTATGAATCAAATAGGTTGAATAAATAAATACAAACATTTTTCTACCTAAACGTGATTCATGACTGGTTTCTGTAGATTGATAACTTATGAAACATCATTTGGAATACACTATTTATTATAACAACTGTATAATAATGGAACTGAGTTAAATGTAAGATAGTGAGCAGGACCAATGTGGACTTTAGAGGTTTCAGAGAAGGTGGCAGGCTGACTCTAATTTGGCCTGTAATCAAAGCAATTAAACAGATTAATACCATAATTTTAAGATGCTTTCAAAACAAAAGAAAAAACCCTGTAAGATACAGAAATGTTTATTTTAAAGCTCGGTCTGAGGTAACAGACTTGTKATCTTGTCCCATATATAATAATAAATGTTCCTGAATTTAGCTCCTCTTCCTTTCAGAAACGTTTCTAACAGCTTTGGCGATGTCAGCGTCTTCCCCTCACGAGACCTATGCCCCCCCACATTTCGACTCCTCAAGCAGCCCCTCTTCCCCACCAGCTTGGGCCCAGTTGTCAGAGCGGCCCCCAGGACTCAAAACATACCATTCCAGCTCCCGTGGGGCTCTTAGACTCACCATCAAGCATGAATCTGGCTCTCGTAAAGTGATCCAGAACTCAGCACGTGACCCTGGCCTGAAGAGRGACCACGCAGGGCAGCTGACCAATGGTGGTGGGGGCTTGAACCAATGCCCTCCTCAGGCAACCAATGGAACTTCCCAGCATCCTCAGCATGATGAGATGTCCAACGGAGCTCTTACCAAGAACGTTGTGGAACAGGTTCAACGGACGACGCCCAATCCCAAAATAAAACCTCCCACTCCCCTTCCTATGCTGGAGGCACAGGACATCTGCTTTGACCTGCCTCCCAGAGATGTCAGTGCCCCAAAACTAAAATGCTACAGGCTGGACCCGTCTCCTCAGCCAGAGCAGCAGTTCAGCCCTACGACACCGCCTCTTCAGAAAGACAACATGCTTAGTGAACATCTGCAGAGCGCCATCAACAGCATACTGGAACTGCAGCGCCTGCAGGGCACCTCTGTCGCCCCGACCAGGGCACCTTCAGGCCCTGCACTGGACCAGGCTGTCACCAGCATCCTGGAGGGACACCTGTGAGGTAATCTGACCCGACAGAAAGGGAGGGGRAATGGGAAGGTTTCAAATGTTGCCTGAACTCATTTTAAAAAACRGCACTATAAAGAGATGCATAGCAGATAAAAGCACTAGTCCGACAGATGTTAGATACTTMATTTCTGATGTGTTTGCAAAAAAGAAAATCTATCTGAATAGGAGCTATATTGTTTTATTGGTAGTGAAGTCATTCAGAGGATTAAGACACTGCTTTGACCTTCATCAGCATATAGTATATAAGTAATAAACATGGATATGTGGTGCCATTTGTAAAGTTACACAGTCAAAAATTACCAATATTTTTGTTTTATTTAGCCTTTTATAAGAAAAAAAAACKGATTAATTTTTCAAAGTCAGTTTTTCACCATATGATTCATACATTTAAAAATGTCAGTTTATAAACTAAATATTTAACTTGCTTAAATATTTAGTTTTGAGCTAAATATTTAACTTGAAATTTAAATATTTAGCTAGCTACCTAAATATTTGTTAAATATTTAGGTGGCTAGCTAAATATTTAACTTGCTAGCTAAATATTTAAGTTTCAAGCTAAATATTTAGCTCAAAACTAAATATTTAAGTCACAAGTTAAATATTTAGCTTGTTAACTAAATATTTAATTTGTAAGTTAAATATTTAGTTTATAAACTATGACATTTATAAATGTATGAATCATATGGTGAAAAACTGAAAAATAAATCTGTTCTTTTTTTCTTATAAAAGTCTAAATAAAACAAAAATATTGGTGGTAATTTTTGACTGTGTAACTTTACAAACGGCACCACATCCACGGAGTAGACTGAAATTATTCAATAGTTTTAAGATTTATTTAGATAATGTGATTTTTTTCTTTTGCATAGTGCCAATCTTCCAGGKTATTTATTTAGAAAACTTGTGCCAACTCTGTTCTGCATTGAGAAATGAATGTGTGACGTGCGTATGTGTGTGCTTCAGTTTGTGTCAGTTTGTTTGGACAGTATGTGTGAGACGGGACAGAACACTAAATAATTCCTGCTTGCTCCAACATCTGGGCTACAAGAATGAAACTCCAAAGAATTTGTGACTCGTCCTGAAAACACCAGCAAACATCTCTCGCCACATTAAATAAAGAGGGAACAGAAACATTTGGCAGTGAAACTTTTTTCTTTTAAACATTTAGACTCTTACTGTGGAGTCTAACTGTGAATTATTGCTTGTTTTATGTCTGTGTGTTACTGCGCTAAAGCAATAAGAAGTTAGGATTGTTGGGGTCAGAGGTGATGCAGGAGCGGGGAGCCGGTTGGATCACAGACATCCAGCAAAACCAATGTTTTTATTTAAAAAAAAAAAACAATATGCGTTTTGTTATTAAAGCCTTTGTGGTTAAAAAATGTTAAAATGTGATTCAAGGGCTTTAAGGTGGTTTATTGGCATCAATGACCATAAAAGTGTTACTTTTAAAACAAAAAACACAAAACAACCAAAACTGTAAAAAGTTGGAGCCTCTCTGCATCATCAAACAGTCTTTTACCAAAAACACAACCAATCATTTGCTTCACATTGCTTCTATTAGTTTATTTTTTTAAATGGCTGCACATGGCCGGATATTTATTTTCATACATCGTTGAGCAATATATGATTTTAGAAGCATTTTATTTTAATGTGACAATCTTATTTTTAAAACTGTAAATTTGTGGTCCAATATTTAGGAGTAGTGTTATTTTTTTTCCTGACGCTTATGTCATGAAATATGAGCAAAGTGTTTCTTGTAGGTGAATTTAATCAAGAAATTTGAAATGTAAAAGTTAAAATATCAAATGTGAAGATTGGAAAGGTGTTCTTTAAATGTAGCATTTGTCTTCAGAATGTATGGAGTCACTTTTGTGTCTTTAATGTGTAATTCTTTCCTTCTTCTATTAAGTTTTATATGATTAAAATGTGAAACCAAGGTCAGAATTCAGCTAAATAAAGATTGTTGTAAAGTGCCTGTGACATACATATCCTTCAAATACAAAATAAATAACATCTTTTATATCTAAAATGTTGGTATAATAGATGTGATTTGAACCATTTTACCACATAACTGGTATATTTTTTTAACTTGACTCAGATAAAAAAGAGGAAGTGACATCAAAGAGGAAATGCTTTTTGTTATTATTATTTGAACTTTGACTCTTCATCACTTTRATAGTGACTAGTTTTTTTCTACAGTCTGTGTCATAGCAATGCTATGTTCACATGCAGACATTCCTCTTTGACATCACTTCCTGTTCCTTCACATGCAAATATCTTAACTGGTGTGATTTTTTTTATTTATTTTTCTTTGCAAAATGCTATTAGACCTACTGTTCCAAAATGCATTCATAATTATTACAAAAAAGTTATGTCACAGGCATTTTAAGTTAGACAAACTAATTTGATTTCAAATACTGACAGACTTTTTTCCTCCAAGTCTGAATAGTGAGCACAATTAGTTTTATCTAAAATTTATTTACAATAAAATTATAAACATAAAGAGAAACCTCTTCTGTTTGCAGTTTAGACACAAAACTAACTTCATGTTATTAGCAGGTTAAATATGGGCTGCCGTTTGTAAAGTTACAGTCAAAGATTACCACCAATATTTTTGTTTTATTTAGACTTTTATAAGAAAAAAAGAACAGATTTATTT
>NW_013954003.1:48265-50762 GCF_001266775.1 Austrofundulus limnaeus
AAATAAATCTGTTCTTTTTTTCTTATAAAAGTCTAAATAAAACAAAAATATTGGTGGTAATTTTTTGACTGTAACTTTACAAACAGCAGACCATAGTTAAAGCTTGAAAATTGGACAGATTTATTAAATGCCTTATTGTCAGTTCTTGAGGAAAACAAACCTCAAATCTAATTATGTTCTGGATTTACTTTAACTTGGTATTTAAAATAAAATCCAGAATGTGGGGAATGATGAACAATAATTTTTATGAATGAATTGTCTTTTGTTGTAAAATGACTTGAATATGCAGTAAACCTGATGAATGTGTGCTGCTGTACACATCAATAATCTGCCTTTGGACAGCTGTGAGCTCCAGCTAACTTAGCCTGAGTTCAYGCTGTTGCTTCAGTTTCTTGGGCAGAACTGGTCTCATTGGGAGTTCTTATGAAAAGATTGGATCTTGTGTTTTCACCCGATGCAGTAAAGATGTCAGATTCTGAGTCMAACTTCTGTAAGAAGTATTCCTCCTAAATTCACGTTTTGTACAGAATTTATTTTTATTTCAGATCCTTTAAAAGGAGAGATACGGTTTAGAACTGGTCCAAGAGATTCAGGTATTTAGTATTTTGTTTGTTTTATTAAACAAAATTCACCGATCAGTTTCCTTTAGTGTGAAGCTGCCTGCTGTGCCATTTTTATTGTTGCAGTGTCAAACCGTCATTTTATTTATCTGTAAATGTTTTATTGTTGCTGACTGAACTGTGAAACCAGGGGAGCTTGTAACTTTTCCACCTGATGAACTTTAGATACAAACCATTCGACTGTCAGATTGTTCAAATGCCAAAATCAAGAGGCCTTAATTCAGAAAAACTAGATTGTAAAAAATGTCATTAATGGCAAAAAGAAAATAACCTGTCCTGAAACGAGTCACGAGTGATTCATATATGAAATGTTAAAACCACTTTCGTACACATTTTTACAGACTATTTATTAAAATTGTGATTTTGTAAGAAATAAGCTGTTGTTGTGTTTTCTTTCTGTTCATAAACAAGTCACAGAAGATTCATACAAACAGTTTTTATTCAGTTTTAGGAAAACCTTTTGCTCAAAGCAGCTGATTTATTCACTTAAATTATTTCTTTTTTAAATAAATTTCATAAAGATTTAGCTTTTTTGTTTCCCTTCCAGCTGTAGTTGACACTCATTATTGTCTGAAGAGTTGAATTAGTGGAATGACGTCATGCTGAAACTGATGCGAGGAGTCGTCTCCGTCAGGAGGGGAGGAAGAGGCACATTAAAACATGAGCCATGAAGATGCCCCGACCTTCTGGAGACAGACACGTCYGAAGTTAAAATGATCACATGCCAACTCTGTCCCAGCTGAGGGAAACAACCAAAACACCTTTAACAATTCATCTTTTGACCTAAAAACAGACAAAGATGTCAATCATTTGCTGCTCAGCTTCTGTTTTCAGAGTCAAAACAACAAAACTCGTCGTTCAAATCGATGGAGACAATGAGCTGCAGTGTTAGAAAATAAGAGCAGGCTGCAGCTTTTTCTTAAAACATCTATCAACCTAAACTGTGTCATTATACATAATTAGATTTTAACAACAATAAAAAATTCACATTTTCACAACATCCACCAGATAATTGTTTTTTTTTTCTCTCCTAGATAGAAATCGTTTAGTTTAATTAATAGAACTAAACGTCCTCTGTCCAGAGACAGTGTCCACACGGTGGGAACCTGTCCATCCCTGCTGCCTCTGTATTCAGCCCAGCCTCACTAAAACATACATACAGCTATATGTAGCTATATATAGCTATGTAGGTGACAAACTGTTGGGTTGATGGTTCTAATCCGACTACTGGATGAGGGGGAAAAGGTAAAAAAATCATCCTGTTCCTGTTGCAGCRTGGAGTCCTTTCTGGGTCCATAAACTCAGTTGAGTTTGATTGGCAGCTCCGCTCCGTATTTGCGTAGAAACTTGCTGTGATTGTGGTCCACGGACCAGAAAGGGGGCAGGTGGCGAGGCCGCATGGTGCTGAGGAAGTGCTGCCTCCAGCACCGCTCCAGGTCCATCAGGCCCTGCAGGCCCTGCTTGGCGTGGGCCTGGACCACCTTCAGACCATGTGGCACGTACGCCTCGTTTAGGATCCTTCAAATGAAGAGAGGTCCGGTTAGAGTCCAACTTCTTGTCATACTTCATAGTTATGAGTTAAACGACAGCTCAGTCTGGGCCTGACAAGTGTTCTGTCCCCCGGATCATTCCGGACCCTGCAGCCGATTACACACTACTCCACCCCGGACAGAAGCGTCATCTCCCCCCGGCAGCAGAGGAGTCCGGATTTTATAATATGAAAACCCCTCTTCAGCGAATGCTTTATTTTAACTGTGTGTCTGGTTCCCCTGCAGCGCGAGGCATCAGTCATAAAACAAACTGAATTACTGTATTTATTCGTGTATAATACGACCTCGTGTATAATACGATCTCATGTATAATACGATCTCATGTAT
>NW_013954003.1:51576-53022 GCF_001266775.1 Austrofundulus limnaeus
GCCAGAGACTTCACATGAGATTTGGACAATCTTGTGGGGGAAAAGCAGATTACTTCTTACTTGTGAGCGCCCCCCCTCTGGTGGGGAAACGTTTTTCCGGGATACAGACTTTTTCAGAACACTGGTAGACGGCAGCCATTACAGACGAACATGTGTTTGTTGTTGTTCCAGGAGCGGCTCGGTCACACACTAATGTCATTAGTTTGTTATCATTACTGAGCTGCAGGACTGCTTTTCCCCTTTTTTTCCACATCATGTCTCCTGCCTGAGATCTGTTATTATCTCGCTCTGAAGCACGGAGGAGTGTCACTGGTAAGCTTGCTTCAACTGCTTTTTACAACGCGGTCTCATTTCTGGACTCAAGCATTTTGTGAGTGAAGCCGATATTTCAGTTAAAATTCATTAGTAAAAATATTTATCTGAGTATAATACTGCCCCCAACGTTATGGATGATTTTATGGATTAAATTTACGTATTATACTTGAATAAATATGGTAACTCCTCTTTGCGGTTAAATACTGTATATATTTTAAAACAAAGTTGCTGTGTCACAGAGTTTAGATCAGGAATTTTAAAAAAAAAACCTAGGCTACGGTGATCCGAATCCAACTGGACATATTTTAATTAYGTTTGATGTGATCCCGTTTTAATTTAATCCTCACAGCTTTAAAATGTTCCTAAGTTTATAAAGACCTCAGCATTTTTAGTCTTCTTGTGGACACTGAATGTTCTGACATGGAGCAACCTGCAGAGCAGCGAGGGTCCGGTTCAATGACAGCAGGAGCAGTCACTGTCCGGTTCTGTAACTTTTGTTCAGTCCGGTCCGTACCAGGAGCTACTTGAAAAATTAGCAGGAGCAGTTTGAAGAGCTGATCACGGACATCCAGCTGACATCCATGTCCCCCCGCCCTCCCCCAATCACTGCCTCGAGTTAAGTTTCCCTCCTCCTGCTGTCTGGTGTCCGCTCCGGAGAACACACACTTGTTTACCTGTAGTTACAGGACATACGGCGGAGCGAGCCGCTGAGCTTCAACTCTACACATTTTATTCTTTCCTGAACACATTAAGCTGTGGCAATGATATTTTATAATAATAACAACAACAACAACAAAAATAGCAGCTGTGGAGCTGTGTGTGTGTATTTTGGCCCGATCTAAACTACGTGACAACAACCACAGTTTAAAACTCTTGAAGCACAAAGAGGATGTGTAAGTTAACTCAGTTTGTTTTATGACTGATAGACTCCATGTTTTCACTGTGGGTGGGGAGTAGGGGTGTAAGAAAATATTGATACACTGAAAGATCACGATATTTCATTTCCCGATACTGTATTGATATTCTAAAGCCCTGTATCGATTTTTAATTAAGGTTTAAAATGTCAACTTTCTTGCCAACCGTTCATTTTTATGTTGTAGTTCAGCCTCTGACCACTAGTTGGCAGCAGTG
>NW_013954003.1:54022-65654 GCF_001266775.1 Austrofundulus limnaeus
ATCCCCATATTTAGGGATATATCGTATCGTGACCCCTCTGTTATGATATGTATCGTATCGCCAAATTCTTGCCAATGCACAGCCCTAGTGAGGAGAAGGCAGCTTCTAGCACAGCTACCATCAACAATGCTATGGCTAACTCCTGAATCTCTGCAGGGCGTGTCTCTACAGAGGTCCTTTTATACTGAGCACAGTACCGTGACACGTCACACAGTACCGTGACACGTCACACAGTACCTTTTGAACAAATAACGAAATTCAAATGTAGCAGCCATAGTTTAGAGCTGTGCGGTATATGCTGTTACCCACAGAGATGATTAAAAAAAGACGTGGACGTTCGTTCAGTCGTAAATCCATCTTGCTAATGTAAAGTCGGCTTCTGTTCTGATGAAGATGATGAAGAGGAGCGTGCAGCAGAGCAGCAGCTCAATGTTAAACTCAAACTAGAAAGGTATTATTACCCTTAGGGCCCAGTTTAGATTTGATGGTAAGTTCCTCTTTAAGGAAAAACAAAAACACTCCTATTCTGTGGATGTTTACAGACATAAATAATAACTCATCAGATCCAAGCTTCAGGTGGAACTCACCTCGTCTCCAAACTGGCGGCCTGCTGCAGCACCTCGTCGGTCAGTTCCTGCCCCTCGTTCATGTTCCAGAAGTTCCTGATCAGGACCTGCAGCTCCTCACGCCGTGCCTCCGGCAGTCCTTCTCCGGCGCTGAGTAGCGCCCGTGCTGCAGAACGGACCCGTCGGCGGTCCGAGTCCTCCAGCAGCCGGACTCCCTCCTCGCAGCCTTGAGGGGCGGCGAACTCTTCGGCCAGCTGCTGCTTCAGGAAGCCGTCGTGCACGTTGGAAGCTGCGTGGCAGCTGGTGCAGAGCAGCAGGATGTCATGGGAGTTGTGGTCTTTCATCTCTGTGGGAAAATGTCGTCGGTACTCGTGTGGCACAATGTTTTTCCTGCGAGCAGGGGAGTCACAAATGACCATTACCTAACAACCAGAGAGTGTTTGGGCTGAATAAGTGAGGCGGTCAGACCTGATGTAGGAGTCTGCTTTTCCACAGACCACACACAGGTTCTCCTTGGCCGTCAGATAATAGTCCTGCTGTGAATCAGGACGTCCTGAAGGCTCAAACAGCAGCCGCACGATGAATGGATCCTCGCTCTGAAGAACTGCATCACAAACAGGACAACTGAACTTCAGTCTCTGCAGGTGTGTCGAATGAAAAACTTTCACCTGATTAAAAAAATGGAGTCTGAATTCCTAACATAAAAYTATTTAAAAATGTAACGTTTCCAGTCCCAACTCAGAGCTGGAGTTTACTCAGCAGTAGGTCTGTTTCCACTGAGGAAACGGGTTCTTAACTCAAACCAGTTAAGAACCAGCTCCGAACTAAGGGCCTCCACATGCTCCATCTTAACGGCTGGAATCAGCTCTCATTAGCAATGTTTCCATAAAATTTTTATGCAAATTTTGTGAAAAATGTTACAATGTTGCAAAAAATGAACTGGCTGCTCCACGTGGAGAGGAGTTGAGGTGTTAAAGGAGAAATGCTGCGAGACGCTTTTAGAAATATAATATATATAAAATACAATGTAATCCTTGGTGGAAAATAGTCCAGGAAACACTGAGGGCTTTCCTGGGAGGTGTTCACCTGAGCTGAGTGAAGCTGACCCCCCACCCACAGAGAGAGAAAAAAAGGCAGTGCTGTCAGTCAAACAGCATGACTCGCCCTGCTTTGTTCTGATTGGGCAAAACTTTGACTGTGGTTCTCTTTATTGGATGAAAGAACGGTCAGTTTAATCCCTAGATGGCTTTAACAAGTTTTTTTCTCTCGTTCATTTTTACAATGATGAACACATGCGGAGGAAAACTTTAATCCAGTTCTTTTTTTTAACCGGGAGGCGGGATCTGGTTGTCTGAAACGAAAATAGGTTGTCTCAGACAAACTAAACAATGAATGTGTCAACCCCTATTTTACATTGATTTAAATAAAACAAAACAAAACAAAAACAACAACAAAAAAAAAACTTTATTCCAAAAGTGAGGCGGCTTTTATTTAGTCGTGGCGGTGCGCCACGATCAACTACATGTAGGGGGAAACCCTGGTGCTCCTATCTTGAAAAGCCTGAGGGGCTTCCGGGGGAAGTGGTTTAGTATTGGTGTTGAGTTGAAGGTGCACAGAGGTTGTCAACTTGTTAAGTAAATAAACCAAAACAATAGACCCAATAATTATCTTTACTCAACCCTCCTTCTTCACAACCAGAGCAAAATGCATGACTACTGTCTACAACCAGGCAAAGAAGAAAAGACATGTGGAGGAGGGAAACAGCAACACAGGTACAGTGAAAGATAAAAAGTTAATAAATAGTTTCTGTGTTGCAGAAAGTATCTTCAGGTTTGCTAATCAATAAGTAGTGTTTGTACTTATCAGCTGAGCTGTGATGGAAAGAAAAATACAGACAGTGATACCTGTGTTAGTTGTTAAATATACCATGATATAAAAGTTGAGTCATACTGCCCAGCACTAGTGGAGATAAAACAAATTCTACATGGAGGAATCTGACAGGCACAGATTTGTGGACAAAATAACAGTGGATATGGAACTGTTTTTTTCTCAGAAGTGTAGACATCACTGGGARGAAACCCTCTCCAGTGATGTGGACCACAGAGAGAGGAGTTTCTCAGGAGCTCGGCACAGTAAGGTGTGTGTGAAAACCGATGTCGAACAACCACGTGAACACGTGTCGACACTCAGCTTTGGAACGAGTATACAAGACCCTGAACACCAGTAGCTCTTTAGTGAGAAAACTCTGTGGTGTTCTGAGACATGAAGCAGTTTCTGCAGGTGTAACAAAAAAAGACTTCATGTTGTAGATTTTAATACTTCACCACCGACTGCAGAGAAAATTTAAAAAACGAAGAACGCTGAAAGCCAATAGCATCCGAGTGACAAATAAGTGTTTGACTGTCTAATGGTGGGAATAAAGAAAATGATGATCTAGTTTACCTCCAATTCCTTTATCCAGGTACCATTTGGCTTTCTTCTTGTCACAGGTGCACAGAGGCTGGCCGTCAGGTGCGTACAGGAAGCAGTTATCATAGAGAGGAGCTTTCCTGAACAAGCAGAGGATGAGAAGCAGAACTTGTACAGTTGGGATGGTTTGCAGATTAGACAGGCTCTTCTGCTCTGTCCTCACCTGGCAGAATAACCGACACCCAGTGGTTTCCTTCTGTTATTTCTCCGAGGGTCTGGGACTTGCTGATCTCCAGACTCTGGACTTTCACACAACACCGGCTTCTTCGCCCTCCGCCTTCTTTCTCCATCGCTGTTTCTTTCATCTCCATCCCCTCGGCCCCGAAACGGGACATCCACCAGGCCCTGGCAGCGGGAAATGAGCTCTGAGGAGGAGGCCCCATTGGAAGGGGCGGTACTTGCTTCAGACTCGAGGCCGAGGAGACGGAGGAAGAGCGCCATGGAAACCTGAGCATCTCTGGCTGCGTAAGTTATCTGGAAGCAGCAGAAAAGAGGATTTCATATCTGAATTGTTGCTTTTGTCTCACCTTCAGTCTTACATCCATGTGTGAAGATTCTTGATACCAAATCAATTTCTGAAAAATGTAATTTGCTGACTTTTTTAAAAGGCAAAGAGAAAATGTTGAAAAGTAGTGAGTACCTGTTCCAGTGTTAGGCGATCTGCCTCCCAGTCACTGCAGCGCAGCTCTAAAGACTTATCCAGAGAGACGTTCAACAGGTCTGCTGCCAAGGACTGCAGACTGAGGCCATTACTCACAGATACCTGTCTGAAAAGGGACAGGATTTAATTAGAATGTGGATGAAGATTTTGATTTCTTCATCTTACAGCGATCAAAGCATACCTCTGTCTTAAAGCGAGGTACCGCAGATCCACAGTACATGTCAGGCTCAGGCCATAGTCCCGGGTCAGATGCTTCCCGTCCTCATAGCAGCCAACACCAACTTTTAAAACGCGTGTGTCTCTGAGAACCTCCACTAAAGTATCTGGGAACAGCTGCTGGCCGCTGCGAAATGCCAGCAGCCTCACCAGAACACACAGACCTGAGTGTGTGGCCACCTGCAGCAGGGACACAGCAGAGGCTCTGCCCTGCACCGACACCTGCAGAAAAAACAGCAGCTGTGACACAAAACCAAACCTAGCGGCCATATAACGGAAGTTACACTGTAATTAAGATTCTATGAATTCCTGGATGACTGCCAGTGGCAGTTAAACAAAGTGAATATGTCCTCTCGCGCTCTGCGCAGATCGAGATTTAATGTAAACAAAGTCGCGTACGTGACACGTAGCTCACCTGAGCGTTAGTCTATAAATAGCACGCAGGTGGTTACGTTCGGTCTCCTAGGATCTTCTCGCTGGAAGTATTTCTGTGTGACCAGTGTGACTGGCAGTCATCCAGGAATTCACAGAACCTCAGTTACAGTGTAACTTCCATTCTGTTTCATTCCTTCCTGATTGCCAGTGGCAGTTAAACAAAGCGGATGACTTATGCCAGCAAYGTCACAAGGATTGCAGTACTCACCCACCTTAGGAGGTAGAGGAAGCCAGAGGCAGGATCGCCGCGGCCAGAGTGGACTCATGGCCCACATTAAGGCAGTAGAAACGT
Organism: Austrofundulus limnaeus; assembly: GCF_001266775.1. Taxonomy (NCBI): domain Eukaryota; kingdom Metazoa; phylum Chordata; class Actinopteri; order Cyprinodontiformes; family Rivulidae; genus Austrofundulus; species Austrofundulus limnaeus. The sequence continues at coordinate 58,662 of NW_013954003.1, forward strand.
GCAAACGTGCATGTTGTAGCCCAGGACGCTGCCGCACAGATGTCTCTCAGTGGCACGCCCCTCATCGCCGCCCAGGATGTAGACACACTCCTGGTCGAGTGGCATACAATCCCAGAGGGAGCAGCAGCCCCCACAGATTTATAAGCTAGCGCAATGGCACCAACAACCCAATGCGACAGCCTGTATTTTGACAGGGCTCGCCCCTTGTTCTTCCCACCACGGCACACAAACAGCTGGTCTGATCGCCGAATAGCCCTCGTAGCCACGATGTGCAGCTGCAATGCCCGAAATGGGCATAGCATGTTTGACAACCTCTGTTCCTCAGAGAGGAATGGGGAAGGGCAGTATGCCCCCAACTCGATGGCTGTGTTTACATAGCCCGGAGGCAGAACTTTGGGAAGAAATGCAATGCTTGGCCATAATGTTACCCCCAACCCCTCTGCCTTCCAGCGCAGGCAGGTAGGGGTGATGGCAAAAGCATGGAGCTCATTGACTCGTTTAGCCGTCACTGCTAAAAGGAAGGCAGTTTTCATAGACACCAGATTTAGTGGGGCTGCACACATTGGCTCAAAAGGTGGTCCACTAAGGGCCTTTAACACCAGTGGAAGGTCCCATGTTGCCGCAGGCTTCTGTAAGGGTGGACGTAGCCTCCTTGTACCACAGAGAAACTGTGTCACCCAATAGTGTGCCCCTACTCATCTGCCATCGATGTCGCCATGATTAGCTGAGATGGCAGCTAAGTGCACCTTCAGGGTTGATGCAGTTTGTCCAGCATTAAACAGACCCTGTATCATCATCATCATCATCATCATCGTTTATCATCATCATCATCATCATCATCATCATCATCGTTTATTTATAAAGCACAATAAAAACCAAAGTGCTGTACAGGAGCATAAAATTAAAACAATGAACAAAGTACAGTAATAAAATGAACAATAAAATCAAACAAAACAGCAAAGGCTGGTCTAGTGATCATGCTCTTTAGACTCAAATGCCTGTTTAAACAGATGAGTTTTTAAACAAAGACTTAAACTCATTCAGAGACCCAGCAGACCTCACAGACAGTGGGAGATTGTTCCAGAGCCGAGGTCCTGGAATTGAAAAGGCTCTGTCTCCCCTGGTCACAAGCCGAGACCTGGGAACAACTAAAAGCTTTTGATTTACAGATCTCAGGGATCTATTTGGAATGTGAGGCTGTAAAAGCTCAGCGAGATAATGAGGTGCCAAACCATTTAGACATTTAAAAACTAAAAACAAAATCCTAAAAATAATTCTAAAACAGGCAACCAGTGAAGAGAATACAAAATCGGAGTGATGTGTTCCCAACGTCTTGTCCCTGTTAATAAACAGGCAGCTGAATTCTGAACCAGCTGTAGACGACGAACCAAAGACTGATCCATCCCACAATAAAGAGAGTTGGTACCTGTAGGTACCTCAGGATGTCCTGCAGGGAGCAAGAAACTGGATCCACCCCCTTGTGCCTGCTCCATTCTGAAAAATGCCGCCAACAATGAGTATAAGTCCTCATCGTAGAAGGCGCTCTGGCATTCTGAATTGTTTGCTGAATGGAAGGCTCCAGACCTGCTAGAAGCTGCCAGGCCCCCTCAGCGGCCACATAGTGAGGAGAAGGTGACCTGGAGATGGATTCCAGACCTTCCCCTCCATCTGGGATAAGAGGTTCCCCCTGACCGGAAGCTGCCACGGTTCCCCATCCAGCAGACTGAGGRGCAGTGGGAACCAGACTCTCATGGGCCACTCGGGAGCCACCAGGAGAACTCTCTTGAGTTGACCGACTCACCCGGTGGAGAGTGGGCAGAAGCAGTGGAAATGGGGGAAAGGCATCCAGCAGACCAGTGGGCCAYATTTTGGCGAGGGCATCCATCCCTAGCGGGGAGTTGACCTCTGCCAGGGAAAACCACAAGGGGCAGTGTGTATTGCCCCTTGAGGCAAAGAGATCCACTTGGGCCCAGCCAAACCGATCCTAGATCCTCTGAACCACCTGAGGATGCAACCTCCATTCCCCTGGAGGAAGCCTCTGGCAGGACAGATAGTCTGTGACAGAGTTCCTTGTCCCAGACAGATGCATCGCTCTGATGGAAGCAAAGCGAGGGTACGCCCAGGTCCATAGCCTCTGGGCCTCCCTCAGGGATTGCAGTGACCTGGTCCCACCCTGATGGTTGACGTGGAACATTGCTGAGGTGCTGTTTGTTCGAATAAGCATGTTTGCCCTCGAGAGAGGTCGAGAAGTGCTTCAGTGCAAAATAAAAATCATCCTCAATTCTAGGACATTGATGTGGAGTTGTGTCTTTTTAGGGTTCCATCGCCCTTGAACAGACCTGCACTGGCACACCGCCCCCCACCCCTGGGGCAATGCGTCTGTTGTCACCACCTCTCGTCTCGCCGGGACTGTGCCAAGGGGGACCCMATGCTGTAGTCAAGTACTCTCTCTCCAACGACGGAGAAGAGCTGCGCAGCTGGGTGTAACCCGCACCTTGACCCACCAGTGCAACTGGGGGTCCTTTTGGAAGCCACTGAACCACTTCTGCAAGGGCCGGAGATGAAGCAGCCCCAGAGGTATCAAAGCTGAGGCGGCCGACAGCATCCCCAACCGTCTCAGCCACTGTTGGCCCAGGGGTGCTGCTCCCACACGAAAAGACTGGAGCAGAGACTGGATCCTATCTATTCTCTCTAGGGTCGGTCGAGCCAGCATGGCCACCGAATCCAGGGCTATGCCAATAAAGACCGCCTGCTGAGCTGGGATCAGAAAACTCTTCTGACGGTTCACAGTCATTCCCAGGGTCTCAATATGGGCCAGAATTTTGGATGTTGGCCAATCTGCCTCCTGCAATGATGGGGTGTAGACGAGMCAGTCGTCGATGTAAGCCAGGATTTTTAATCCTGACAAGCACAGAGGGCTCAAGACTGCCTTCACGCACCTTGTGAATATCCGAGGGGCCAGGGAGAGCCCGAATGGTAGAATCGTAAACTGATAGGCAATGCCGCGGTAGGCAAACCACAGGTACTTCCTGTGTTCTGTGTGGATTGGGACATGGAAGTAAGCGTTCTTTAAATCTATAGAGGTGAACCACTCTTGACTGAGTGTCTGAAGGACGTCGCATGGGCGGAGCATGCAAAATGGTAGAACCTTCAAAAAACGGTTCAGCCCCGAGGTCCAACACTGGCTGCAGGGAAGAGTCCTTTTTTTGGGATTAGGAAATAAAACCCGTCGGCCCATAAATGTGGCGGAACCACCACTACGGCCTTTTTTTCTTGGAGGGTTTCTATTTCCTGCAACAAGACCAGAGCTTGTGCAGGATCGCCTTGACCCCTGATGGGGGTGGGGGCCGACAGCGTAACTGTAACCTGTACCCTTGGGACATGGTTCTTAAAACCCATGCATCTCTGCAATGGGCCTCCCAGTAGGTCAGGTGCAGCTGTGAAAACCGTCCTGCCGTCGGCCTACAGCCCTCAGGCCATAGTCTGACATCGGCTCCGGCCTCTGGGCGGCCGCCAACTTCTCTCTTGCCCTGCTGGAGACCCACGAGGCGTAGACTGTTCCGTCCTGGGTTGACGCCATGCACCTGCCACGGCCCTTCTCTGCTGTGCAAACTGTGGAGGGGTGACAGTCCGAAACTGACACCGCAGCTCCCGCACATCACGCTGTCTTGGTTGTGGAGCAGGGGGTCCCAGGGCAGCACTACGCCCAACCCAAGCTTCTGAGGCATGACTGGATTGTCGACTGCGTTCCAGTGCCCTTTTGGCCTCCGGCCCAAACAGCTGACCAGGAACCACTGGCAGCCTCCACAGGCTCTGCCTACAGTCATCAGAGATCGGAGCTTGAGCCAACCAAACCTGGTGTTGGGTGACCACCAGCRTGGACATCAACCAACCAAGCTCCCTAGACATAAGCCCAAAGGCTTGAAGTGCTGCCCCCACCATACCCGGCTGCAGCATCTGGGACTGTGCCAACAAAAGAACAGACAGTGAATTGCCAATACGTGCCATGCGAGTGGCAATATCGTACGTTCGGCACAAAAAGTCGTCTGTCACCCGGCACTGGGCGCTTAGACAGCGAGCCTTCTCCTTTAGCGCATCATCTGGAGAGAGCACCAATGAGGCAATACAGTGATAGACTGAGGGCGTGCAACCCAGAACATGACTCTCAGGATTACGCATGGCTTCCAGGATTCTCGCATTCCTGCTGTGGTGGGAGAAGTGCCTAGGATCAGCCCAGCAGCACTGGAGCTCCTCCAAGAAGGCTGGAGATGGTGGAACTTCAAATGGAGGAGCTGCTGGAGCCCGGCGGAAAAAAGGGTTCTCCATGGGATGGGTCACTGGAGCACCATCCAGACTGACCCTGGCCAAAGCTGCCATGATAATTTCTTACAGCTGGCATGGTTCCTCCCCGAGTCAGAGCTCCTGRGGGAATTTCCTGAACCACCAATACCTTCCATACTCAGGGGTTCCCTCTCCTGATCTTGAAGGTTCAGAGAGGTGTCCCTCTGCTCCCCGAGGGTCTGAAATTCTGAATTGGAGGCCCTCACGGAGATCATATCCTCCTCCAGATCCTCTCGTGACTCCCAGGATGATGTCTGGGAAGCAGGTACGGGGAGTGGAGCAGATCTTTGAGCGGCTCCACCTCAGCCTTCAGAGAATCAACTTCTTGCCGAGATGGACGTTCTAGTCGCGGTTTCTTCTTTCTAAGACCGTGACGCTCTTCCAATGGTGCCTCCCTTCACCTCCCGGAACACGGTAGAAGCATGCCTGAAGGCGGCAGTTTGTCAGAAAATAGGAGGCCCTCAACCTGACGCAGCCTGTCCTCCCTAACAGAGAAGGACAAGATACTGCAGTTCGTGCACGGGTCAGTCAGAGCCTGAGATGGCCCACACCCAAGCATTTGGGACACAGGTCATGGCCGTCCTCCACATGGAGGGGAGCCCCACATGAATTGCATCCCGTCATTCCAGCATAGAAGTGGGAATTGCAGGCACGCACAGACCAAATGAGCGAGAACTTCAATAAAACTGAAGAACGCAATCAGAGTCTTAATTAATTATTATTATTATTATTTTACTGCACCTCGTCGGGTAAACTGAGTGAGAACCTCAGTAAAACAGGAGCGCAACACACACAAGCGCACGTGCGCGCCGATCTGTCAAACTGAGCGAGAACTTCAGTGAAATTGAAGAAAGGGTTCAGAGCCCAGGTGTCCAAACGAGAGCTGTGAAACACAGAACGCGGTCAGAAAACCTGGACCGCTCACTGGCTGGGCGCTCCTCCCCACCTGGACACAGGGTGGAGGAAACGCCAGACCGCTTCGAAGCTGGAAGCAGAGTCGTCCGAACGCGGACACACCCACCATGCTTCCTACTACAACAAACAAAACTTAAGACACGACAACCACAGCCTTAGAGGGCTAAAAGCACTCCAACTAAAAGTCACAGGCAGGATGACACTAAACCACACAAACGTGTGCTTACCTCTCAAGACCTGCAGAAGCCGATAAGATCCGAAACACGGACTTATGGGAGCGATTAACCTGCGAAGCACACCGGGTAAACCGCGAGAAGATCAAAGAGACCGAACGTAACCACCTGCATGCTATTTATAGACTAACGCTCAGGTGAGCTACGTGTCACGTACGCAACTTTGTTTACATTAAATATCGACCTGTGCAGAGTGCGAGAGGACATATCCACTTTGTTTAACTGCCAATGGCAGTCAGGAAGGAATGAAATAGAACTAAAGTTTTCAGAAGTTTCAGGTGGTGTTTTGTTTTACTTCAATGCGAAAACATGGTAGCAGGCTGGTGTTTACCCATTCACAGTCCAGCCCCAGCACAGGGAAGACTGACAGCTCCTTCTGAATCAGTGGCCACATCCGCTGCCACTCCGCTTCAGAGCTCACCATCACCGGCTTCACCGCCAGCAGCTCATCAAACGACAGGATGTGGCCCAGAGGGGGCAGCTTAGTGGTCTGACTCTCCACTGTCTTCAAGTCCTTCTCAGGGAAGTCTGCTGGCTCCACGCACCGATGCTCTACAGCTCTGAGAGTGCTGTCCACTGGACGAGGAACCTCCACAGGATGAGGAGCCTCCACTGGATGAGGAGCCTCCACTGGACGAGGAGCCTCCACTGGACGAGGAGCCTCCACTGGACGAGGAGCCTCCACGGGATCCACCACCTTCTGAGTGGAAGGCAGCTTCTTCCTTTTTGTTTGGTACACCTGCCATATGAGCAGCCCTCCAAAGGTCACTCCCAGGACTGTGGTTATGACGGCTGTTAAAGGTCCCCGATGAGACATGATGACTCACAGACATCTACAATGAGCAGGTCAAACCTGAGAAAACATGAAAAAAACTGATTAATTTACCACTTCTAGGCTGGACTATCACTTTTTGTATTATCTGGCTATGAAAAAACTTTCAAAAGCCATTAGATGATTCAAAATACTTCTGCAAACATTTTGATAAGCATTAATAGGAGAGATCATATTTCTCCAGTTTTAGCTTCTCTCCATTGGCTCCCTGTCAAATTCAGAATAGAATTTAAAGGGGACCTATTGTGCAAAATTCACTTTTTAAAGGTTTTTTTTTACTCATCTTTGGGTATGTACTTCTTAAAAAAACAGTCCGAGGACCAAAAAAATGCACCCAGGGGCATATTTACTGTAAGTAAATGTATTTTAATGTACATTAACGACAAGTTTTATACGTCTGTCATTTTGTGATGTCACAAGCCGTACGACAACCCACCAGAACCTGCGTTCAGCCCCTTACCTAGCAACCCCCGGGTGAGACTCCTCCTCCTCAGTATAAAAAGTCATCTCAGTGTTGTTGTGTAATGAGTAGCTCTGTTCACAACAAGTCTCCAACAGGACAATGGGTAGAGTGTTGGACCAGAGAGAGACCAGGGTTAGAGACTGACACAGACACTATTTAATTATTTATTTTCATTCATTATGAACACATTTTCTCATGTAGCTCTATTG
>NW_013954003.1:66654-67935 GCF_001266775.1 Austrofundulus limnaeus
AATAATAATCTGCACACGTAACACAACTACTTCATTTTAGAGCAACAGTTGGGATCTTTTGAAGTGGAGCTCTGTGGAGAAGATATGAACAATTTTTTTTCCTGCTCTCAGAGGAGTAAGACACTTTTTTTCTCTCTCCTGCCCTTCCTCATCTTCCCTGCTTTGCTGCTTGGAGCCTCCTCTACGTTTTTCATCCGAAACCAAAAATCATGGATTTTTTTTATAGATTTGGTTAGCTGGTCTCTTAATAAATTTTTGGAACATTTTTTTTTTTCCATGGGAGGACATGTCAAAGGTGGGACCTCTGTTCTGCTCTGTTCAACTAGCTGGATATATTTGGACTCTGATCACTGGATTTCTACAGATTGGCTTGGTGGTCTCCTGGTGTTCTACAAAACAACGTTGGTGGCTATTCAGGCCATTTCCTGGCTGCCTGATCAATATGACTGCCGGACTCATTCTTCAGATATTCACACAAGTGCATACAACTTTCATGGCTTCAGATACACACCCTCTAAACTCACTTACTCCTCTGGCTAATAAATGTGATCTATGCAGAGGTTTTTTTTTTTTTTACAAAAACCATAGTGTGTCACATTTTGTTGATACAAGATGATGTTTTTTTCCCTTATCTATCGTTGTGTAGCCTGATAAAATCCAGACCCTTGTCCTTCGCTCTGCTTCATACGAGGGTCTGGACTCTCAGCTATAGAGAAGCAATTCTTGCTGGAGGCGTGGCCTCTGCTGAAGTTTAAAATGATTGGTTCGGTTGGCTGCGACGTGTGCGTGCCAGCTCCACTGTGATGGAGGCTAAGCTAAGAAGCTAACCGGAAATCGTGTGCACTGCAAACAACCCTACAGAGAGGAGAGAAGTACCGAGCCGAACGAGACGACTGTAAATGAGAGCTGCTGCTTTGTCAGACAAATTTAATTTAATCTGGAAGCCTTATCAACACGGACTGGCTTCATTCACTTCCTCCACTGCCATTGTTAAACTAACTAGCAGACACTGCGCAGAAAATCGAAGTCGTTCAAAACTCCTCCTTCTGTTTGCTGATTGGCCCAGGTAAAACAAACTACAAGCAGACACTGCGCGGAAAATCGACGTTCTGTTCTCTGATTGGCCCGAATGAAATGCTCCTGAAGAAATCCTTGTCTATGGGAGAAATCCCAGACGGAGCAGTGACGGGAAACGAGAATTGAGCAGAAGGGCCAGGCTAACCCTTGTGTGGTATTTTTGTTTTTCTTTTTAAAGTGACCCCTGCTGGTTGCCGCATGACC
>NW_013954004.1:0-28358 GCF_001266775.1 Austrofundulus limnaeus
CAAGAAGCACAACAGTCTCACATCTTTGCTTGATAAATTTGTTATTGAGTAATGACAAATTACGAATTTAAGATTCATTTTCAATAACTTTAGTTAAACAGCATCACTTTGACTTATTTTGCAGTGGTGGGCAGCACTAAAACTGATCTGAAAACTAGTTCTGCTAGCCCTGAAACACTTACTCAAATATTTAGGTCCCCTAATTCTAAAGCACTAACGCACTGAAAATTTTTAGCAAAAGCTAATTCCAAAGCACTAAAATAACCCAGTCAACCCATGAACATTCTTCAGCAAACGAGTCACATATTGCCATGCTGCTCTCTTAAGACTTATCATTGACATCCCACAGCCTTATTTGGGTTCATATATTGTCACCTGGTGGATCAGTGGCACATGAACAAAATGTGTGACAGTTTTCACCATCAGCTGTTAATGTTAATGTTTATTAATAACATTTATAGACCTCAGTTAGTGCTTCTAAATTTAGCCTGCAAATTTAGCAAGTGCTAATCCACTAATACATTTTAAAATAAGCAAAAGCCCTAAAGCACTAATCAGGAAATGAGTACCCCTATTAGTGCTTTAGGGGAACTGTGCCCACAACTGCTTAAACAAAACACACAAGAAGGCAACGTGTTTGATTTTATTATTATTTTTTTAACTTACTTGTTTAAAAAGGGACAATTATACTGTATACGCATAAAAAAGTATATGCTGGAGTTGATTTATATTTTTGTATTTAGGTAATTCAAAATTAATAACTGTATATCTGTTAAACCAACTTATTAAACAATAAGTGACATTAAGTGAAAGTGGCCTAAAAGAGTGCACATTTTATCCTAATTCTAAATTTGACCAAATTAGGTTTCTTTGTACAGAATATTTGTTAATGATTCTAAAAGAAAAACTTTATTTTCTGAGGTATAAATCTGAGGATCTATTCACAGGAAAATAACTCTTTTGTTACATTTAAAAGCAGACAGCATGTGTTAACTTGTTTTTTGTGAATTCAACTGTAATTCATAGACTTTTATTTTGACAAATCTTGCTCTCTCATTTTATTTATTTGCTTGCTCTGCAGCTCCTGATATCCCGAGCATCCAGCAGGCCTACTCCAAAAACAGCGACAGCATCACTGTTGAGTTTACCACCTCCACCGGGGCGACCAGCTACATCCTGAGGGCCGAGTCAAAGACAGGGGATTTTTTTTCTGAGACCAGTGTGCCGAGCTCCCCGGGCACCGTGGTGCAGCTGCAGCCCTACACGGACTACATCCTGAGCGTCATGTCTGTCAACTCAGGGGGACGGAGTCAGCCTTCGTACCCCACCGAGGCCAGGACAGGTACGAGAAAACTACCGTAAAACACCTCGAGTGAGCTGCTGAGTATCTCAGATAGAAGGTTAATGAATGGATCCYYTGTGKTCAARAAGACGAGCAGTACTCTTAGCACATGGTGTCCTTTAGGAGTTCACTGCTGATGATAATCAGTGTCACACGCAGCRCCTTCGGTTGTTCCAGCTGAACAATGACTTGGTATCTTGATGCCCCGGCAGTAACAGCTTATCATTTCACTGCCCCATTGTCACACATTCTCCGCTTGTTACATCCGACGCAAGGTGTTGGAAACTGTATCCATCTTTTTGTTCCGTTGCATTTTCATAACTTGAAAACAGAAACCTTGGGAACTAGGTTGACTCCTGAAAAGAAAATTCATGTAATATGATCGCAGAAAAATTCTTCTATATTTTGTACAAAACAAAGTACAGCATGAAGAAGTGAGGGCCTTGTTTCTTTATGTGAATTGTTCTATTGGATCTTGTTTGCAGTTGTGACTGCACCCCAGTTGAACACATCTTCACCGAGCAACGAGACCATCTTTGTGACCTGGCCCCCCGTGAAAAACGCCGCCCTCTACTCGCTGGTTATCATCATGGAGGGCTCCAGCACCCGCCTGAAGCTGAACACCACCAACACCTCTATGACTTTTGACCACCTCCAGGCAGGAACCACGTACTGCATCAAGGGCACGGCCTACGACTCTGACGGCCGACCTGGGGACGACCTCACCGTCTGCCAGATCACACGTACGAACAAAARGACTGAAACAAAACCCTAAAGTGCACAATCCTAGGTATATTTTTTACAAGTACTTCATAAAATTATTATTATTGTTTTTTTTACCAGGTCCTTCCAGCCCTGATGTGACCTTGGTCGAGGTGACTCAGGGCCGGTCTCTTGGGATCACAGTCTACTGGGTATATGTGCAAGGGGCCAAAAACTACTTGGCCTGGACATCCAACGGTCAAAATTGTTCTACAGACAACACGTACTGCTTCATCCTTCCTCAGGAGTGTGGTCAGAACCACACGGTCTCTGTGATAGCCTACAACGAGGCCGGGCCCAGCAGCCCCTCACAACCCACCAACTACATCACTTGTAGGTTCCTCACACCCAGACACAACTACCAGCCAAATTAGTTCCTTTTTAGTTTAATCGTTTATTCATTTCGATTAAAAACAAAAATTTCAATGCAACAAAAAAATAAACACAAATCTCATAAAATGAAAGGAAGCAGAAGAAGAAAAAAAATCTTATAATGTCTGCCCCTATTTAAAAAAATGAATAAAAATAAAAATATACACACATTTATATGTGTACGCATACACACATTCACGTATACATATATATATAAATACACACATATACATATGTACTAGGGGTGCAACGATACAGAAAATCCACGAATCGATTCGGTTCAATACTTTAGTCTCGCGGTTCGATATTTTTTCGACACCAAAAAAAGAGAAATTTCCACTCCCTTTTTGACTTGTAATTTATTTAAACTAATTCTGAACATTTGTTTAACCTCAAAAGTACAGTTTTTAAATTAAATGTTGCTGAATAACAGCAAGTTTCTCAGTGGATCTGCACTCGAAAATGCAGCCTAGGAGTAGTCGAACACAGATCAACTGATTCTTAAACACAGAGCATCTTCAGAAGACAAGCTGACAAAATTAAAATTAAAATCTGTATAGTTCGATACAAGTGTGTATTGAACCTAAAGCACTGCATTGAATGGTTCAATACAGGTACATATATTGTTGCACCCCTAATATATACATGCATATACACATGCACACACATAATTCTAGTCTTAAACTAAAGATAAATCAGCCTGCAATCTCATCGTTTGCTTCTCTTCCTCCGACAGACCCCTGTCCCCCAGATAACATCTGGGTGGAGGAGCCCACAGCTGGGAACTGCTCTGTGATGTGGGAAAAGGTGCCACTGGTGGATTACTACATAACCTTCATCAAGAGGGACGACGGGATAGAGAAGACGTGCAACACCACCGAGGCCAGTTGCCCGTTCTTCTGCGTGTGCGGCTACACGTACCTCACCAGCGTGTTCCCCTACAACCAGGCCGGCACCAGCCTCGTCGCAAACGTCCGCAACTACACAACCAGTGAGAAAATGACATCATTATCCTGTCTGTTTTACTAAAACACAGTTTGTGCAAATATTTTCTCAAATGAAACACACGAGTTATTTTGTTTTTATGCTAAAGTCGTGGATCACAAGTAAAACGGCTCAAACATCTGGTGAACATCTCTGTAATCTCATCTGTGGCAAAGTTCTGAAAATACTTTCTTTATTTTCTTTGGGGGTGCAAAGATGGGAAGAGTGCAGGTGTATTTATTATAACCAGCTGCAGGTGTGCAGCCTCCAACCATAACCCTGACACAGAGATTCAACTTTTAAGGGCAAATGGAGTCCAGCCTTTGTGTGCTTTATCAGATTTGTGAAATATTTCCTGTAAAYCAAGAAAAGCAGCGATAGCATCAATCCCACAGGACACCACACAATGAAATATGAGACAAGAAACACCTGTTGACTCAAAGTTACACACTTATTTTTTTCTTAAATGATTTAAACCACTCATGTTTCCCCCTCAGTTCCCTGTTGTCCACAAGACGTCACTGTGAAGCTGGTGTCTACCGAGACCCTCGAGGTCATTTGGTCGCCGGTCAAAGGGGCAGAGGTGTACGAGACCACCGCAGTGGAGACTGGCGGCATCGTCCACTGCAACGACACGTCTCCMGTGTGCGCGCTGTCCGATCTGCACTGCAACACGCCCTATTCTGTGACGGTGACCCCCTGCAGCGAGCTGCGAGGGTGTAACCTCACCTGTGCACCGAGCACAAAAGAGACAGGTATCAAAGGGTCYGATGAAACATCTCATACCTGCAGGGAGATTCATGAAGACAAAATACATTCATTTATTTTGTAACACTACATGATACAGTCAGTACTTACAAGGTACATAAGTTTGGCACTTCAAATTTACCAGGTCTGTACCCCTGGAAATTACCAGGTTTGTATTTAGRAAGCACCCTGTAGGTCCAGATTATGTACCAGATAAGTACCAGGTATGTATACTGTAAGTGCCCTTGTAGGTACCAAATAAGTACTGGTAGTACCAAGTGCATACTCTGTAAATACCCTATGAACGTGATATGTACTAAGTAGCAGGTACATTTCTAGTAAGTGTTCAGTACCAGGGATGTACCTAGTAAGTACTAGGTATGTACTTAGTAAGTACCAAGGTCAAATCTGATATGTACTCAGTAAGTATTCTTGTGAATACTAGGTACATAGTTGTAAGTATGTGGTACAAACTCAGTAAATACCCAGTAAGTGCAAGGTACTTAACTTTTAAGTATTATGTAGCTTCCAGGTAGTAAATACACAATATGTACTTGGTATGTACCAAGTAAGTACCGAGCATGTACCTTGTACGTTCTTAGTACCCTTGTGGGTATCAGGTATGTACTAGTAAGTATGAGGTGCATACCCAGTAAATACCCTTTAAGTGGCAAGTACTTTACCTTTAAGTGCTTTATTGGTACCAAGTACATACCCAGTAAAAACTAAATATGTACCTGGTATGTACCCAGTAAGTACCAAGTATGTATCTTGTATGTACTCATTAAGTATTCTTATGAGTACCAGATATATACTGGTAAGTATGAGGTGCATACTCCATAAACACTCTGTAGATGCCATACTTGACCTTTAAGTACTATGTAGCTACCAGGTACGTACCCAGTTAATACTCAATATGTACCTSGTATGTACCCAGTAAGAACCAAATATGTAACTGGTAGGTACTTAGTAAGTAAGGGCTCTGAGAAAAATTCAAAACTGATCCTACTAGCTACATACAAAATACCAAAAAGGTACTTTTTAAACACCTACCAGATATGTACTCTGTAAATACCAGGTACATCTGTGGTAAGTTCTTGTTTGTTTTATGTATTTCGTARCATTTGTGTTAACTAACCTTTCATCCATCATGATTATGGGTTGTTTACACATCTTTTCTCCATCCTTCCTGTCCTCRGGCAGCTCCCTGCACTCCAGAGATCCTGAACATGACACAGACCAGCAGCTCAACATACAGAGTCCTCATAACCACCCCGAACTCAGGCAACACAAACTACACCATCTCTGCCACGGCACCTTACAGCACTGTGACATGTCAGACAAGAAACAGCTCCTGTGAGCTCACACAGCTGCCCTGCGGTGCCACCTTTGGGGTCACAGCCATGGCCACCACAGCAGCAGGCAGAAGTCTGCCTGGATTCAGTAAAACCCTGGAAACAGGTGTGGAATGAAGCTGCTGATGCAGCTGTTTGTTCATTATTTCAAGTCTGGCCGTCACTTGTAACACAAATCAATCAAAGTCCAACACGTCTAAAGTTATTGACTCATATTTTTATTCCAAAGGTCCGTGCTGCCCCTCATCGGTGAAGGTGACTCAGGTCACTCAGGCGATGACCAACGTGACCTGGTCGTCCAGCGGCGGCGCTCGCTCCTTCATAGCCCACCTGATGTCCCCACGAGGAGAGGCCAAGTGCCACACGCTGGACACCAACTGCTTGATGGGATGCATCACCTGCGGCACCAACTACAGCGTGAACCTGGACGCCATCAGCACCACGGGACTCAAGTCTCAGTGCACATACAGTGGCTTTTCATCCAGTGAGGACAAACACACAATAGGCCATGTTCAGGGTCATGTTTTAATGGACAAAATTAATAAAAAATTCAAATGCAACACCCGTTTTCTTTGCTTCAGGTGCCTGCTGTCCAACCGGAGTCAAGCTCTATCGCTGGACAAACAACTCGCTCAGGGTGTACTGGCGTTCTCTGGGTCCTCAGGCCTATAAACACATAGTGGAGGTGTACGGAACCGGCGCCAACTACACCTGCAACGCCACGGCGGGGACCACGTACTGCGATATCCAGGAGGGAACCTGCGGGGATGTGTACACGGTCGTCGTGGCACCAGTGGGYCAGGATGGGCTCAAAGTCACCTTCTGCCTTCCCAGGAAATATTCTGGTGGGTCGTCTGCTAAAATACAATTAACGGCTAAGTTTGTCTGAGTTTGTTAATGCTTTCTTTATTTTTTGTTGCATTCTCAGTTCCCTGCCCTGGAAGTAATGCTGGCATGAGTGAGTATTATCTAACAATATGATGGACATTTTATAAACTAGTTTTATAATATTTTATAGTTCTTGAGTCTGGTTCTGGTTTATTTTATACGCTTGTTGGACCCTGTAGTGCTGGTGCCTGTTTCCACTGGGGTCAGTGGGAAAGAGAGGTGCACCCTGGACAACTCAAAAAGAGGAGAACAGAGGGCAGAAAAAAATGTTGAGCCTAAAGACCTTTTTACAACAGATAGACAATATCTAAATGTCACATTTTTAGGAAGTAGAAAACAAAAATGTAACATCCTTCAGCTGATCCTCAGTTGTATCAAGTCATAGCTTATCAAGGATTCACAGTGAGATCCTTTGTGTTTTTTGGCCTGCATCTCTTTCCTCAATTTTTGTGCCATTTCAGCTATTTATATACATCAAAACATTCAGCTCCTTCAGGACATTCTGGCTATGACTTTTGGTGCTTCAGCAACTTATCCTTTTTGAGATATTAAGATTTTTCTGACATGTTTTTCTCATTGATAATGAATGGAGCTGTCTTCAACTTCCTTAATTCCTTAATCTTAACTGTACATTTTATCTTTAGTTCAGGTTTGTTAGTATTTTGTATTAATTTCAGCTTCCTTTTGCTCCTTATCTGCTGATTTTAGATTTTTTTGGCTATGATTCTGACTTTTTGTGCTACTCTCCTGTTAATTTCAACTTTTTGAGCTTCTTTCAGCTATTTCAAGCTGTTTATACTCCTTTCAGCTACTTTCTGCTCATTTTACCTGTTTTCTGTATTTTTAGCAACCTTTTTTTTAGCTAATTAGTGCTTTTTTCAGCTTTATCCACCTTTTGTGATAATTTCAGCTCTTTACAGCTTAATTCGGCAAACATCTGCTCTTTCTGTTTGTGCTAATTTCAGCTACTTCAGCTATGTTTGTTTTTGTTTTTTAAAGGTTAATTTCATATTTTCTAGCTATTCGCAAAACTCTGTCAGATTGAAGATTTCACTAAAATGAGAAACACATTTATGTGACCGACTGCTTAAAATAGCTAAGTTGCTTGTTCTGTGTCAACTCTCTGAATCTTCCCTTTGTCATCATTTTATTCCTGAATAAGGGCAGAGATAACTGGCTTAACACACAAACAAACAAAAAAGCAAAAGTAAATCTGAAAATGGTCCAGTTCTGGACAGAAAACTTTGAAACACTTTTAAAAATACAAATCAAAACCACTTCAAAAAAACAAGAAAGTCCAGTTCCTTGGAGACAAAATCAAAAAATAAAATAAATGAGGATGATTCAACCTTTTTACACTTTACTGGAACTCCTTTATGAGCTGCTGAAAAACAATGGCTGTGCTGAAAGCATTTTTTCTTTCTTTCCTCAGTAATCTCTCGTAGAAGACGAAGTGTGCAGTAATTCTGGTGAGTTTTTCCTGCATTTCACTTGTTTGTCTCTTGTGAAGAAAAACACTCCCGAGTTTATTGTTGAAGAAACTGATAAGAACAGTTTTCAGTCACAAACTCACTGTCTGACTCGGCACAGCCTGAAGGTTACCTTGTAACAGTTTCATCAGAAGACTCAAACTGGCTGCACAAGAGCAGAACAATGTAAATGTCTGAGGGGAGTAAAAGAAAGCAGGAAGAGCAGCTTTGTTTATTTTTTACCTCAGGGACATGAAACATAAAAAGATGAATAAAATGGAAATAAAACTGATAAGCTGCTGCAGGAATGAAAATCAGATATCTTATTGTGTTTGGGATGAACGTTAATAGAAGATCATAAACAACAGCCCCTAACTCTGAATAAGACATGTTTTGATTTACAGTGTATAACGTTTTACAAAGAATTCATCTCTCAAGTTTTCAGTAAAACCTGTTTTTTTTTTTGTTGTTTTGTTTTTTGTCTCTTGCCCCAGAGTGAACATCATCTGATCCACCAACAAGGACAAATGACTGTTTTACACCATGGAAAGTGCAAGAAAACACTATTACTAAATGTTTAAAAATGTCTCTGAGAATTGTTCGTGAAAAGAAAACTCAAGTATAAATATATTTTATGATAAATATAACAATACAAAAGCCATACAACCCACAATAAACAGGATACAAACTATGAGAATTATTTTAGTATCTTAATGACAATTTAAAAAAATTACAGTTTAAAAGAGAAGTAAATTGTCAAATATTTAATCATTTCTGATGTAATTTGATTTATATTTGGTAATTATCATTTGTCAAGATAAGGTTTTGTGTCTGAGTGTGTTTTTGTTTGAAGCATTTGCAATTTATCTCATGAAGCAGAGGATAGATTTTAATGAAATTTTCAGAAAGTTAACCCAAAKCAAGATGGCTGCCAAAGCTAATTGTTATTAGCTTATCGCTCAGTTTCACAGATGCTGAACTTAATTTGGCAGAGTAGTAGCTGAGAGTCAGAACCTAGCCAATATGGCGCCCTAGTTAAGATTACAAGTGCAGTTGTCTAAATCTCACTCAGTTTACAGACATTCACATATCAGATTAAATGGTTTTGTCTTTGATATTATTTTTATCTTTAGGAACAAGGTTGTCCAATTAAAATAGTATAATTAATTTGAAGGAGAATACCAGAAGTCTACCTCATACCTGCCAACATCTGCTGACAGCAATGAGGAACACCTGCTCACGTTAACGAGCAGCTGTGGAGTGAAGCAGTTCTAGGGGGGTCCAGGGGTATACGCCCCCAGAACATTTTGCAAAAGATCTACTCAAAACTGTGTATTTTCCAGCCATTTGAAGAACTTTTTACTAAATTCTTGGGTTTAATAAAACAACATAAGATCAACATTTAACTTTAACCTGAAATATATTTGACATCATAACTAAAACTTCTATTAGCCTTATTTTGTTTTCAATTCACACACTGAGCCCCAGTAGTGTCTTGACTGCATCGTATATTTTTATCATGAAATATCCTCTGCACCATAACACCTCATGTAGTAARAAAGCAGACTGAGAAACCCACAGTAACCAGTGATAATTCTACAGACTAAATTAACTATACTCTGACAAATAAATCGCAAAATATATTTTTCATCCCCCATTTTTGGGACCCCTTAGATGGACAATGCCCTTACCATTTGCCTATACTGCCTGTGCCGTGGATAAAACCATTTCCAAGCTTTGACCAAAATGTCTACAACTCCATCACTCTCCATCATAAAAAAAATTATCTAATAGGCTAAAACTCTGGCATTAAATGAAGAAATGTATTCTTTAATTCAAACGTAATGGAAACTTCCAGATGTCTCCCAGCAACATTTTTGCTCGAATTGATCTCGTTAATCACTGAAAAGAATTGTACAAATGATATTCTATGTTCTCCCTAAGTAGAAGGCCTCCACACGGCTGCAGTTTGTCTCCAGGCCGGTTGGTTCCAGCAGAACCGGGTCAAACTGAAAGTGGGACAGCAGGTATCCATCTCGTGGGCCTGGAGTCACACATGTTCAGTCTCTGTGGATGATCCATCTGCTCGTGTTACTGGACACATTTCAGTGCTGCTCAGGCTTCAGCTGGATATGTTTGCCCTTTCCTGGCAGATGGAGACAATAAAGCAACATGTTTATGCATCAWTTTTTTGTGTGTGAGGGTGATTTATTTATTTGTTTGTATGTTTATTTTTCAGGAAGTAAGTATTCTGGTGCATCTGGGTGAATACATTACATCCTCTGCTTGATTTGTCTGTAGATTTAATTTCAACAAACAAAAAAAACATCCAACTTAAAATATTAGAGGCTCAAGAAATGAAATTTTAGTATTATTATAAAGATATACACATAAATCAAAAATGCAAAGCTAATTGGTTTAGTTTATTCTAAAGAACACATCACTTAAAATTAAATCTGATTTGTGCAGTTTTAACAAAAATCTACATCCTTCAATGACATTTAGTCTTTTTGACGAAAGGTACATTGAATTAGCATTTAGRGTATGACACACACTGATGTAGATTTTCTGTGAAAACTTATTTTGATTTGATTTGGTTGAGTTTTTACTAAATCTCCTACATGCACTTCTGCTGATTCAGATTCTTTACCTTAAAAGATCTCAGCTGTCAAAACCAGATTTTTGGCTGGATTTCTATAACTTGAACGTTTGGTTCCAACATAGCAGATGCATTACACGTGGAGGATTAGGATCCAGAAAATAAAATCACAACCAGGTGTCGACTTTTTCTCCACGACGCACAACAAATGATCACATCTACAGTCAAAGCAGAATAATGTGAGCTTTGAAATGAATTTTCATACCAGAAACCCTTGAAGCCAGGGGATCAAATTTAAAACCTGCTTATAAAATAATTTTATATCCTATATGTTAAACAACAGAAAAGATTTTTTGTTACTGTGTATACAGTTTAAAATTAAATTACTGGTAGAGTTAGTATAAATAAATCTGTAATTGTTTTAGTGATTAGAACACTTTTCTACAACTTTTGCTCTCATGTTTAATGTATTTAGGTGAGCTCTGAAAATGAWCACTTTTGCAAGAACTGCTATCAGTAAACTAAAAATAACAGTAGGTGTAATTTATTTTTTGCTTTTGTGATATAAAAATAAATTATCTTACCAGGACATCACTTCACTGTAAACATTTAAAAAGAATGTAATTCTGATGATACGGTTGTTTAATTAACCATATTCATGTCAAACATTAAAATTTTCTCTTTATTTTTCATGCTGTATTTTGTTAGAGTCATGAGATTGTTTTCTTTGCCATTTCAAAGACCATTGATGTTCTTTGTTTGAAAGAATAAATGACTGACAGGATTCGTCTGATWAATCTCCTGTCGTGGAGTATTAAAACCTAATCAATCACAAATATTTTCATTTCAGTTTGTTAGGTTCTTCCATTAATCTGGAATAAAACGGTTTTAGTATTCAGCTCACAAAACACAAAACCACAGAAAACAGTCCTCACACAGGTCCTAAACGTATAGAAATAGGATAAATTATTAAATATGTTTCRATTCTAGAGTCAAACAATCTTATGTTGAAATGTTAGACAGGTGATTTGATTCAGTCAGACTTGTGTGAGAAATCTATTTTTTTATTTTACTGTGTCTGGGATTTATGGCAGACTGAGCACCTCATGAAAATGTGCAGTGTTTTTTAAAAAAAATCTGTTTTCTTCTCAGGAGTCAATAAAACTCAAATAGCAAGTGTAATAGTGTCAAATGACCAAAAAGTGTAACTTATAATTAATTAACCGTCTCATTATTAACAAGTTCACCATATACTTCAAAGGAGCTCCACCTCTCTCCAAACAAACCTTTCTCCTTATATCTGCAGTTTCACTAAAGATTCTGGAGACAATCTGTCATAAAATCCCTATTAACGTAAAATAGACTGAACTGTAATTTTTATTGACATAATGGTAGCTTTTTGTCATTAATAAATCCKTTTCTTCTGAGTGTTTTTGTGCTGAAACTCAAGTAAAAGTTGTTCAAGTGAACGAAAGTGTTTCAAGTGAAATGCAGTTTGTACTTTGCAAACACTAGGTCAAGATTTGGGATTTATTAGGACAGAAATACCGTTCCTTTAAAATGATGGATGAATTGACAAGAAAATCAAAAGAAAAAAATGTAGTCAACTTTATTTATTAACGCTCATYAATGCATTAACAATGACATCAGGTAAGTCAGGTGAGTCAGAGTATTTTCAACAAAAGTCAGATTATTTTTCTACATTGCAGTTTGGATCCAATTAAAGTGAACTATTGTGTTTAAAGATAGTTARAAATGACTGTATATGAGTCAAAGCATATTGGTGACAGTAATGAACCATTCCATGTTTTTAAAAGACGTGTAGTCGGAACACAATACAGTGGAGGAGGAGGAGGAGGAGGGGGATTTAGGTGTAAAATATTTCAATCTGTATCTTTTTACTCATGATGACGGGAAGTTTGTGGGAATCCACCTGTCCTCCTTTGGGCCGTGCTGATTGGCTGTCATGAGGCTGAGGTACAGCAGTCAAACAGTAACGATTTCAGAGGAGCTGCTGAGTGCAGACAGGTGCAAACCACTGGAGGATTAACACTGAGATAAGATGTGGATATTTCACTTATCGTTTGCCCTTCTGTCTGTCATACAGGTATTTAAAAGCACAATCAGCTTAACTGATTACTTTCCTGTTAATCTGATTTATTTCTTGTCATGTTTCTTATAAATGCATTGTTTTCTTTTTTTTAGATATACTATGGTGTGGCTTCAGGTGAGACCTCCATTTTGTATCATTTTCTTCTAAACCTCCAGACTGATAAAGATATAAATATTTGAATTTGTTGGTAACTTTTTTTTTATTTTTTCAACTCCAGTGTGTAGTATTATATTTTGTTTATAAATGAAATGCCTGCAGAGATTGAGATTTGGACCTAAATATTGTATTCACTATAATCATACACAAATATTTAGACTAAATAATATGTTCAAAATGCACAAGCATGTTTTTGAGAATAAGGCTCTTTGGAAATTTAATGAATCTYCAACATGAAATTGATGAAAATATGTTCCTACAAAATATTAGATGGACTTAACAGAAAAAAATAACCAACAATGTTCATATTTTAAATGAAATACCATTACCATTACCATTATGGCCAAACAGTAATATTGCACCTGTGCACATTTGGGACATACAGTATGTACCTGCAGCAGTACGTTTTTCTTCTGCAAACATTCATGCTGAATGTTTCCTGTCTCTTGTTTTTAGGATGCACCTTTGTGACGCTGACGTCTCCCTCAGCATCTACCCTGAATGTGGAATGGAATAGCTACCCTAGAGCTTCTGTTTATCTTTTAGATTTAAGAATTGTGAACTCAACYAGTGTCCCCCCAGTTGTACTGATGCAGGCAGCCCCCAACACCAAGAGGTTGGTGCAGGGGTTAAGATCAGGACAACTGTACCAAGTCACAGTGAAGGCCTTTGAGATTCTGTACAATCCTCTGTGCACAGCCATCAATGTAACCATGACAGGTGAGGAAACATCCCTGAAAACTAACCAGAACAAGGGTTGAATGCAGCTGAAAATGATCCTGAATTCCTCCTCTCGTGTCCCCACAGTGCCTGCTACGTCCCAGTTCACATATTCCAAAGCTCTTTCGAGCACGTCCATAAAGTTTGAGTGGACGAACGTGACAGGGGCGGACAGCTACATCCTGTTTGTCGAGGAGACAATGACTTCTACAGCAAAGATTTACAATAAAACCTACACAACCACCAGTGCTCAGGTGGACGGCCTGACTCCCTCGACAACATACGCGTGTTACGTTTACTCCTTCAACCGCGCAGGACGAGGAGCCAAAAGCAACATAAGGACAATATTAACCTGTAAGTGCATGTGAAGTTTATTTAATGAAACAAATTCTCATCATGAAGAGCAGTTTATGAACTTTCAGCACAAATGATTGCAAACCGTTTTTCTTTGCTGACAGTGGTGCAGCCACCAACCGGTGTGGCTCTGATGCKAACAGGAAAGAGCACAGCTCGAGTAACGTGGAACCCTGTTAACAAAGTCCTGATTTACCAAGTGAGTGTGACCGACACCAAACACCCCAGCAACGCCCCGGTCATCCAAACAACATCAGCCACCTACATGGATATCAATAACTTGGAACCCTGCTCCACCTTCATAGTGGGAGTTTCATCAGTAAATGCCTTCCTGGACCCTGGAGAGCCATCTAATATAGGATATACCACTGCTAGTGAGTAATTATGTAAACCATTACCATCTCTGATTAATTTAGCTGCATCTGACCAGCTGCAATAATGCAGTCAGTGTGTAAATTTGCCTAATCTGCCCAGAACCTTCAGATTTAAGTGTAAATGCAACAAACCAGGGCTGAAAGAAATGATGATGGTTCAGAGTAATTAAGCTCCAGGAAGAAAACCTGTCAGTCTACTGTTCAACCATGATGATATTAAAGGAATAATGGTAATTTCACATGGAGTATTAGCAGAGCTTTTGTCATTTGCTTCATACTTGGTTGCTAAAGWACTAACTACTAATAAAACCACAAACATGAATCCAAATCAGTTTATGCAGGATTAATCAGAGGTTTTGCTGCATCATTTGTTCACTCATGCATAAATGCTAAAGTTGACATTTTATCTGATAATATGACTTTTTTTTCAAGTTAAACAATCTTTTCTTGTGTTCCAACCTTTTCCCTCAGCAATTAATGGAGTGACAACAGTCTCTGCGACCTACAGCTGCTCCCAAAGCATTGTAACCGCTACGTGGGATTTGGTGTTTGGGGCCACCTCGTACAGGGCCACAGCTGTGGATAGCACGGGCATCTCCCTGAATTGCACTTCAACCTCCACTAGCTGCGAGATCCCCATAAACAAATGTGGTGAGAAGTACCAGGTCTACGTGACGGCGATCTCTACTGACTGTGAGAGCACCTCCAACGTCACCTCCACGTTCGAGACAGGTGAGAGCAGCGCCTGCAGACATGAAAACCAACATGGATCGTGTTAATCTGCCATTAACTGTTTGTGTTGTCTGTGAATGCATAAGCTTCTCATTTTACCTCTTTATGTGGCACACACACCTATACACTTTCTGGATGCTTTCTCAGAAATCTGCCCTGTGGGAAGCTGTGTAGGGTCCTTACATGATGTTCTGTACTTGTTCTTGAGCTGAGCAGCGTCAGGAAACAAATCTRGCCTTCCAACACCCGTCGATGATACAGGAGTGTCAAACTCATTTTCACAGATGGCRGTGAGCTTTGTAARGTCGCTAACAAAKAATAARTGAGCTTTATGTGGTATTTRGTGCATAGAAACAGTGTTTTAACACATCCTTTTGAAAGATAATAGATAATTTAGGCGTGTTCATTTACATTAATACGTGTTCGTGAATGTTTGAATGTAAAACGAGTCATACARCACCAGCATTGGACCGAGAAGCAGGCTTCTTTAGCTCTGTAGCTTGTCTCTGCCTCCAACTAACCAGTGGCCTGAACCAGGAAAATACACATTGATTTACAATCATCTTCACGTCCTGACCCCGCCTCAAGACAGTGTGTTAAAGGGGCAGGCTACATCTACACAGAGGCAAGACGTCACTCATTTCTTCCTGACAACTAATGTTTATCACGGTTCGTTTATGTGTTGAATATGTATTCAGTCATGTTTCTTATCTATTAGTACCTCATGCCCTGTGTAACCATCATTTATAGCTACCCAGACCAGTCTGTACACAAAATCATCAATTTAATCACAAAACTAGTCACCTAAGAAAAGAATATATGTAAAATGTGTAATGTCTTAAAAAGTCAGTAGTAAACAACCCCAATAAATTTCTTCACTTTTATAAACACTAWAAGTACTATATGTACGACTGACTAAATGTGAAATAAATAATACAGAAATACTATTAAAAGTATGAGTTTTAATCACGAATCATGAATTCTGAACTCTAGTACTTTCTGACATGGAATACCCATTGGACGGGCTTTCCAYTTGAAATTTACAATTTGAAATTGAGAAATTCCCKCTTCCCAGTACAACTGTGGGCCATAGCAAAAATAGCTGGTGAAAATGCAGCAAAATTGAGATTTTACACAGTGAATTTTCCCAACTATTGGCTACATTTGACTCGRGTYCACCTCGACCTAATGGTGGGATGTRGTTATTTTGSGGGTAGAATYGTCAGCATGCATTATGGGAGATGTAGTTTATGGTCAATGCTTGCTTTAAAGCAGCTTGTTTTGAGAGAATACAGGGCTATTTAAATAAAGTGCTAAGGAGTTGAACACTTATCATTATCTTTCACCTTTTAAATTTGTTTATTTTGTTGCATAGAATCATAAATCTAAAGTTTACAATGGATATAAATCTATTTTATACTAAATTAAGTTTTAAAAAGTAATGTCCTTGTATTTCCTCTCCAGTCCCCTGCGCTCCCGCTCTCACTCAGACTCAACATGATTGTTCCTCCAACGTCATCATTTACACCTGGCAGCCAACCAACAACACCTTATACTACGTGGCTGAGGCTACGGACAGCACTGGTGCAATAACAGAGTGTAAGACTCTGGACAACGTGTGCTACTTCACCGATACTCAGTGTGGTCAGTTCTACAAATTCACAGTGTACGCCATCAGCTCTGGGTGCAACACGCAAGTCAGCGAACCCAAGTTTGTTCCCACCTGTAAGTAGCTTTTTGTTCCATCTCCCTTAYCCTGTTCTGTTCTGTGAGGCACTGTTGTACCTAACTTCTCATAACCAAAAAGCCACATTTGATTCCTTCGTATAACAAGCGTGGTGTCTGATTTCTCCTTAAAGCTCCTTGTTTACCAACAAACGTAAAGACAAATGCTGACTGTAGCTCTAACAACCTCGTCACGACGTGGGACTCATCTACAGGAGCGTTGTTGTACACCGTAAATGCGGAGGGAAACAATGGGGAAACCTACAACTGCTCCTCTATGAGCAACAACTGTACAATCACCGGAGTGCCGTGTGGTCAACAACTCAGCATCTGGATTGTTGCCTCCAATGAGCACTGCTCCACTGACAACGTGCTGGGGCAATCTGCTCAGACAAGTATGGACTCTTTATCAGAGTGCTCGATCCAAGTTATAGTTCTTGAGTTGTCGCTGTGTGTATATTTTTGACACAAACCTTTCTCTCTGCAGTTCCATGCACTCCCACCAACGTCTCGGCCTCAGCGTCATGCAGCCAAGATTCTGCCACCGTTTCCTGGATGCAGAGCTATGGGGCATTACTTTACTTTGCTGTTGCTGAAGACGCAACTGGAAATTACTATTACTGCTACTCACTGGGTAACAGCTGTTTGATTCAAGGCTTGAGTTGTGGACAGATTTATACCTCTAAAGTTATTGGTACCAATCTCATGTGCAACAGCACAGACAGTCAAGAGGCCATTTTTTCAACAGGTAGGTGATTGTCAGATCAAGACAAGATAAAAAAATGATTATTTGGTAACTTTTTAATGAAAAGATAGAACTTTAACATCATTTGAACCCCTGCTTTTCCTCCAGGACCTTGCCCTCCAACAAATATAAATGCATCCAGAGATTGCGATGCAAATCATGCTGTGATTCTCTGGCAGGACCAACAGGTTTTGGGTCTCCATACCGCAATAATACAGGATCAAAGTGGCAGTTCCCTCAATTGCACCAGCAACACAGGCAATAGCTGTACAATCCCCACTGTGCCTTGTGGAAAAAAGTACAATGTCTTTGTCACTTACACTGATGGAGACTGTGTGTCCACCTCAACAAATGTCATCATGAACTCTGGTAATGCATCTTTAAATCAACATGTGAAAACTTTGAAAGATGACRCAAAACCTCTGTGTATGATGTTGTGTATCTTCTTGTTTCAGTGCCATGTGGTCCTGAGGATGTGAAGGCCAGTGTCAGCTGTGGAACAAACGAGCTGACTGTCACGTGGAACATCTCAGTTCCTGCAGAGAACTACACCACCATTATCTCCAGTGGAATAGGTCAGAATCTTTACTGTAACTCCTCTCGGACCCAATGCACCACGGGAAGTCTGCCGTGTGGAAACGCGTACACAGTGACCGTTTTCTCCGTCAATGGGACGTGCTTCAGCCTGCCAAGCTCACAGATCACCGTGCAAACATGTAAGAAGCCTACAAAGAGGGACAAGGATCTGGCAGAAGGGTTTTGTTAGATACTTATCTTCAGTTTTCTTTTTTTTTTTCAGTGCCGTGTCCTCCCACCGATGTCACAACTGTGCACAGGTGTGCTCCAGATCCTGTCCCTGTGTTGTGGACTTCAAGTGGTAATGCCAAACAATACATTGCCGTGGCTGAGAGCAGCACAGGTCACAGGGCTGAGTGCACAACCAACAACACTTCTTGCAACCTTTCTGGACTACTTTGTGGAGAGACTTACAGCATCAGTGTTGCAGGGGCTGATGACACCTGTACAGGTCAACAGAGCAGCACGCACACCCTGAAAACAGGTAATGCAATTCTGACCAATAATAATGACTTCAATTTTGAGGGTATTTTCAATGAGGGGGGTATTGGGTTTTTTCCAGGCACATAGTTCAATTTTKTACCACRGTCAAGTAATWATGTTATCTTCCATTGTTATGGAAATGCTATTTATATAAAAAAAAAAACAAGTTCGACTCTGCATCATAGTCTATCTAAACACCTTGAAAGTTTAGTGTCCTTCAAAGTTAGCCTCTTGGACAATGTCTGAAGCTGATTCTGCTTCCCTTCCCAGAGCCATGCCCTCCAGACAATGTGACGAGTCAGTTGATGTGTAGCGACAGAGCAGCTTGGGTGTTCTGGACCCCCACTGCGAACGCGTTGAGCTACGATGTAAAGGCTACCGGCCAAGGTCCAACGATCACCTGCAGCAGCTCCTCCACTAACTGCACTTTGAGTCACCTGGTCTGCGGCCAAGTGTATGACATTCAAGTGTCTGCCTCCGATGGTACCTGTGTCAGCAACTCCAGCACCCCCTTCAGGCAAGACCAAGGTAGTGAGAGAAAGGCATCCTTGATCCCTTTTTAGGAGACTATTTGTCAAGAGTATGAAAGATTTTTTTGTTAAGACATTGGATTGCTGCATGTTTCGGTTTCTTGATGACAAGGTTACAGCACTTCTTTACATTTTCATAGCAAATATTACTTTTGAACTGTTGTCTCTGATGCAAGAAAAACMATTTGTCATAATGGCTATTAGTTACCAAAATTACATCAAAATGTTATTGTAAGTTTTTGTTATACTCATTAGTCATCACCAGAGGGAGCTACAGCTCTGGCTGTGTCCCCATTATCTACCAATGTTTTCTCAGATATTTAAGTTCCTTACAATGATCTGTCTCTGTTAGTTCCCTGTGCTCCAGAGAACGTCACTACAAATCTGCTGTGCGGCTCCAGTGACCTCATGGTCAGCTGGATCTCCTCTCCACTGCCCTTAAACTACAGCGTCATTGCCAAGTCTCTGGATAACAATGCCAGTCTGCTCACCTGCCACACTAACAACCCCAGCTGTGTCTTCAGTGGTCTTCTGTGTGGACAGACTTTTAATGTTTCTGTCAAAGCCTCATCTGGCAGCTGCAGTGGACCTTACAGCTCAGCACAGACCGTCCACACAGGTAGCAAGGATGTTTATAACATAAACATTCACCTGTCTATAAAACATAAACTGTATTTTCCATGGGATTTCTTGCATCTTTTCTCTCAGCTCCCTGTTCGTCTCAGAGTTTAACTGCGGTGACAGGATGTGGTGCAAACTCTCTTGTCGCCTCCTGGGGTGCTTCTTCTGGTGCCTTGTTTTACACAGCAACAGTGACCGGCCCCAGTGGCTTCTCAGAAAACTGCTCCACGTCAGATCTCACATGCTCTTTCTCCAGCCTGCAGTGTGCCACTACCTACAGCGTCAAAGTAACGTCTCAGGGCAGCCTATGCCCCAGTGAATCCACTCAAACTGTTGCAATGACAGGTAGCACACAGAGCTTTGCTTAAACACTTGAATTTGACTGTGTGATCCTGCAGCTACCCTCAATCTACCTGTTCCTCTAGGGCCATGTGATCCAATAAATGTGACCAGCAGCCTCCAGTGTAGCTCAGATACAGCTGTGGTATCTTGGGTTGAAAAGGCAAATGCTATGGCCTACACTGTTCTGGCTCAGGAAGGCTCGTCGGATCAGTACATTTCCTGCAGGACTAGCACAACTTCCTGTCAGCTGAAACCCCTGCAGTGTGGCAAAGTTTACAACCTGACTGTGTTGGCTGAGGATGCCACCTGCAACAGCACAGGAACCAGAGGAGTGCTGATAACAGGTAGAAGTCCGAAATAACCAACTGATCAAAACTGCAACATCGAAAACAACCACTGATCAGCTTTCTTGTGTCTCCCTCGTAGCTCCATGCTCTCCGACGATACAAAGCAGCACTCTGATCTGCGGCAACCGTTCTGCTCTTCTGTCCTGGACAACGACGGCTCACGCCACAGGATATTCAGTCAAAGCAACAGCTGCAGATGGGACCAGCAGTTCCTGCAGTTCGGTCACAGGTTCATGCACCCTAACAGACCTTGTGTGTAGTAAGACCTACGCGGCCACAGTCACGGCCAAAGGAAACCAYTGTGACAGCACACCTGGATCTAGCATTGACATTACCACAGGTGAGTGACGCAACTACATCTGCTTTACCTCCTCGGCCTTCAAAACTCATCATTTTTACTGTCTTATTTTCAGCTCCCTGCTCTCCAGCGATCATATCCAAAGAGTACACCTGTGGAGCCAACACGGCTGCAGTCAGTTGGTCTAAACCTGCGGGAAGCATCAGCTTTTATGCTCAGGTGGTAGGAGAAGACTATCAAGAGAGCTGTCGCACAGCAAACTCAACCTGCGTGTTCAAAAATCTTCCATGTGGTTTGGATTTCAACGTAAGTGTCTCAGCTCAGGGAGCTGAGTGCGACAGCGGCGTCAGTGTCAGCGAACCCCTTCAGACAGGTAAAAAAAGTGATTTTGTTTGTGTTCCACATGAGAKTGAATTAATAAAGTCCCCAGAATGACATGAAATATCTTTGTTTTTCTGTACCCAGCCCCATGCGCCCCGCAGCATGTGAGCACCACCATCCTGTGCTCCAACCACTCAGCCCTGATATCGTGGACGGGGAGTCTTGGTGCTGTCGGATACAACGTGACTGTGACGGGTCAGAGTGGAGTCAGCTACCATTGCCAAACTGGCTCCACCAGCTGTCAAATCCCTGACCTCCCCTGTGGTGAAACCTACAGCGCCACAGTCACACCGTACTCCCTGTCGTGCACAGGAACCCCGAGCACAGCCTACAACTTCAGAGCAGGTGCACAAATATACAGAGTGAAATTATCCCCATCATGTTCAGACAGGTGACATTAAACACTCGCCTCCCTTCTCTTCAGGACTCTGCGCTCCCAGTAACGTCACCGTGTCTACGGTTTGTAAGGACAGCGCCGTCTCTTGGTCAAACGTACCCGGGGCAGAAATGTTCATCGCGACGGCAACTGCAGAGGATGGCTACGCTCACACCTGCAGCTCAAACTCTTCAAACTCCTGCAACTTCACTGAGCTCCACTGTGGGGAAATCTACTCGGTTCAGGTTGTAACAGTGGATCAAGGCTGCTGGAGCGAGCCCAGCTCAGCAGTGCAGCTAAAGGCCGGTAAGCCTTTTTTTTAGTGCGATGAGCAGATTTTTTTTTGCTCTTTTGTTGGATTTAATTCAGTTCAGTTAAGTTTTTATTTTCTGTATAGTCACAACAAACAATCTAAGGAAGCCAGCAGATTGCGTTGAATGATCACTATGGCTGTGTCTCAAATCAGGGGGTTGCAGCCCACGTAGGGCGAATGCATTGGCTGCTTACATCACGGTGCCGTGCCATAGGCTGTCCCAATTCATAGGAGCCTCATGTGATCAACAAAAGCCGTAAACATAGGCCGCAGCTGAGTTTCCCGCGTGGCCAGTGATATTGCACGATTCATTACACCGTCAGCAAACTAAACAGAAAACAAAGACAGCGGAGTTATTTCTATTTTTATGGCAGACTTTTGAAATTTATCACGGACCGAAATAATGTGTGAGGAAATGTGCTCAGTTTGTCCTCCAGCATTCTAAGCCTGTAGCAGCAGAACTAAGGAATAACTCAGGAAACCTCAGCCTAACTATATGATTTATCAAAAAGGAAAGTCTTCAGTCTAATCTTAAAAGTAGACAGTGTCAGCTTCACAGACAGAAACTGGAAATTGGTTCCACGAGAGAGGAGCTTGATAAATGAAAGCTCTGCCTCCCATTCTACTTTTAGAAACTCSAGGAACCACAAGTAAACCTGCAGTCTGAGAACGAAGTGCTCTGTTAGGAAAATATGGAACAATAAGATGTTTAATATATGATGGAGCTTGGTTGTTAAGAGCTTTATATGTTAGGAGTAATATTT
Source organism: Austrofundulus limnaeus (assembly GCF_001266775.1). NCBI lineage: Eukaryota > Metazoa > Chordata > Actinopteri > Cyprinodontiformes > Rivulidae > Austrofundulus > Austrofundulus limnaeus. Next base: position 22,469 of record NW_013954004.1, read on the forward strand.
TAAATTCTATTGTGAATTTGACAAGGAGCCAGTGGAGAGAAGCTAATATGATCTCTCCTTCCAACTCTCATTAAAACTCTAGCAGCAGCATTTTGGATCAACTGAAGACTTCTTAAAAAGATAAAGAATTGCACACATCCTATCTAGACTTGACAAACGCATGGATCATTTTTTCTGCATCATTTTTAGACAAGATGTTTCTAATTTTAGTGATAAGCAAGTGGAAGAAAGCGGTCCTGGTTACATTTTTAATGTGGGGGTTAAGATATATCTTGAATCTGATCAAAAATAACACCAAGGTTATTATATTAGAACTTAGTCACATGTAATTGCAGAATTTCTAAAAGTTAATGTTTGACCTGTTTCGTGTCTGTTCCAGCTGTGTGTCCACCTGCTAACCTGACTGGCCGAGTTCTGTGTGACACCAACACTGTGATCCTCTCATGGAGCCCAGTGTCAGGAGCTACATACGTTCTACAGCAGGACATGATGCACAGCACATCCCCTTCTTTAACAGAGCACCAAACCTCCGACACCTCACTGTCTTTGTCTGGCCTGCTGTGTGGGGAAAGATATTCTTTCCGCATCGCAGCTCAGGAGGCAAACTGCGAGAGCCGCTTCAGTCAGCCTGTGGAAATAAGTACAGGTAGGGTGTTTTTCTGCAGCACGCTGCAGYGGGAGGAAAAAAGTATCGCAAAATGAACTGATCACACATTTCTGTTTTTAGCTCCTTGCCAGCCCACAAACCTAAGTGTTCGTGTGGATTGCGGCACAAACAATGGGAATTTCTCCTGGATGAACAGCAGCGGCGCATGTTTCTACAGGCTTCAGGCGACAGGAGAGGACGGACACGTGGCGTCCTGCTCCTCCAACGACACTTCCTGCTCCGTGAAGCTTCACTGCGGCCTCGAGTACTCTGCAACACTGGTGGCCTCCACCAAGAGCTGCAACAGCACCAAACACGCCAACATTTACTTTAAGTCCGGTAAGATAAAAGGGCAGATTCAGCCCACTTCAAGAGCTACACTCAAAAAACAGATGTAGTGGTTTTAATATTATGTCAACTGGTTTCCCACTTAACTGAACTGAGTAAAGGTTGCTTTACATTTACTTAACATCATGTGTTACCTTTTCTCAATACATTTGAGTGAAAATATGTTACATGTTTTTTAATTAAATCCATTATATCTGTTTTWTGAGTGTACAACCATTAAAAAATGACTATAACTCAGTCAGTTTCACAGATAGTGGCTCTAAGATTTAGTGTGGTGGTAGCTGAGACTGATCCCCAACACAAATCAAATAGTAGATTGAAAACAAATTTTCATTTAAAACTTTAAACTTTTGTTCTGTCTGTTAGCAAAAATATCTCACAAACCAATTGATAATTTTTATTGAAACGTTCTGCAATGAATCATTGGTTGTACATCTACAACTGATTAATCTTTGGAGCCATCCCAATTTAAAATGGCTCCCACAACCAACTGACCGTAGAAAATACATAAACAGCTGTAATTATGTCAYTTTTACAGATKARGTTTTAATATTTAGTGTGATTGTAGCTGAAAACTATTTACAACACATACTTCAAGTGCCGCTCATTGCACAAGATCTTTGCTCAGAAATGTAGCATTAACTGTTGGAGTCAATCCTGGTTGTCTGTTAGCAAAATATCTCATGATCCACTGGATGGATTCTGATGAAAGTATCAAAAAGTTAGAATTGGATAATTATCTACAYCTGATTAARGTTTAGAMTTAGTTTAATTCTGCCACAGTTGATGGATGTAAGCTGACCCGGAAACTCAGTCAGTTTTATAGATGAGCTAAAATTCTGTGAGGTTTTAGCTGAGATTTATTCAGAACACATAGTTTAAAATGGACATATCATGCTTTTAAATCCTTCATTTTCACATTTAAGTCATTCAGTTAGGTCTGTATAAAGTGGAACTCCAATGCTTTGGTCTTAAATTCCTTAGCAGCCCCTCACCCTTTTTCTGATGTGTCTCAATTTAGCTGGTGTTGATTCTGTTACTTTTAGACACTTCAAGCCCCGCCCCCATTTGACTTCCAGACCAGTCCACTCTGGTTTGAGAGAGGGGCGGAGTTAGTTATTTTTCTAGTGGTGCAGAAACATTTTATTTACAATTTAWTTAAAAGATGTCAACAACAAAGACGTACATGTTGGAGCAAGAGTGTGACCCAGAACGAGGGGAGAATTAAGAAGAGAAAATTGTAGTTGGTAAGTTCAGACCTTATCTGGCAGTTCCCTCGCAGATAATTTGACYTAATAGTTCAGAAAACATCACGAGCTGAAAGACTAAATTCAATTTTCTGCATGCCTAGAGACTTCAAGTGCACAACAAAATGCATTTAACAGGTAAAAAAATTGGATTTTGCATGATATGTCCCCTTTAGCATCACATCAACAACTTAGCATTAGAAGTATTTACCAGACATGTAACAACAAAAAGAATACGCAGAAATACCTACAGAAATTGTCTCAATAAAAAAGACATTGCTTGAAATGATTTGCTTGAAATTGCTTCTTAAATAGATCTGAAAAATGACTGACAGTGCAGATTATACTGTACATCCTGAAGGTGTACTTTTCTGCGTGGATTAGGTTTTAAAGGGTGTTAAAAAGTGCAAAAAGTAAATTTACATATATTGTAATAATTAAACACCAGCTGATTGTTTTTAACTCCTCTGCTGCAGCTCCGTGCCTGCCAGGCAGTGTTGTGGCTGACCTGGACTGCAGCAACAACAGGATGACTGTGAACTGGAACAAYACCTCCGCCTCAGACAGGTACACCGCCTGGGCCATCGGGGAAAACCAACACAGCCTCTCCTGTAACACCACATCCAACAACTGCTCCATCCGCGAACTCAAGTGTGGCGCGGTCTACGAGGTGGCTGTCACCTCCACGTCCATGAGCTGCGAGGCCCTCGCTGGCTCTGACTACAAGGTTCAGTCCGGTGAGTGAAGGCTTTTGTTGCATCCGTACTTCTGAAGAAGCAGCAGTTGAAGTYAAACGTCTCCCACCTCCCCGCAGCCCCCTGTAAACCCGAGAACCCCACCGCCGAGCTGAACTGCAGCTCCAACGTCATGACAGTGAAGTGGGACAACAACWACACGACTCAGAACTTCACGGTTAAAGCCACGTCTGCTGCAGGCGTGAGCTCCACCTGCGAGTCCACGGGGAGCAGCTGCTCCCTCCTGGCCCTGAGCTGTGGTCAGCTCTACACTCTGACCGTGACGGGATACACCAACGTGTGCATCAGCGACATGGTCACGCTCACAGACAGGCACACCGGTACGACAACGAGGCTTACTTTTATAACTGTATCTGTGAAAACTGCAGTTAATATTATTAATACTCTCAGAAACTAAAAAAAATAAAAAGTAGAAAGGGAATCAAGATCAAACTAAAGGTTGAAATCGCTATCAGTATCTTATAATGGTTACCATGATAACCCGGACCTGTCTGTCACTCCCTGACTGCCAAGATGATGAATGAAAAGGCCGACAGGAGCAGACTGAAAAGCAAGTCACAAAAACTAAATGTCTGACATTAATAAAAAAATATTTGCAGATTAGATACTCTGAATTTTCATGCATCAACGTTTTATTAGCCTGACCCTTTTCCGCTCAATTCTAGTTTCCCCTTTAAGAAGCAAAGCAAAGAACAAGGGACTGGTTTTCACCAGGCATGCGTTTTAAAGGCATTAAGACATTTTTTTAAGCATTGCTTCCCAGTTTTGAAGACAATATTTTTATATACATACGATTACTGGAAGGTTAAGTGTGCCCCCTCTGCATTTGAGGGGAATTTGAGAGATTGTAAAACCTAAAGCAATGAAAGAAGACAAAAAATTCACATATTTTAATATAGAATTGATATATGTATCAAAAATTTATTGATCAGTCTGTTAAAAAAGGCATCTAGATATGATAAACTTTAAAATGTGTAAAAAATAATCATAAGATAATATATCAAAGTTCTAATTCAGACATGTAGTTCAACTTCCTATTCTCATTTAACCTCATTAAACTTTAATGTCCATATGAATATTTACATTTTTTCAAAATCCCACATCTCATTGATTGCCACTGTATCTTTTTTATGTGATAATTTTCTTTACGTTGTGTGACATACTCCAAAAATTCGTAACTGACAATTTCCATGAGACGCACATTTTATTAAAGATATGCAATTAAATAGAACAGGTTGTCATTATTTTACTTATTATAAGACAAGGAAGATAAGAATGTAGTCTAACATTTAGAATATATTTAACCTTCATTTGTTTGTTCAGTGTTTCTCATTTTCTTTCAGAATCAGAATCAGTTTTATTGCCATTGTCAATGAACAGGATTCACAGACTAGGAACTTGCAGTTTAGAACACCCGTTCAAGAAACACACATAACAAACATGGGGGAACAGGTAAACAGGTCATGCACAACCAGGTCGTGCTACCTTTTGCAGCTGGAAATACACAATAGGAGAGATGAGTTTAAAAAATTGCTCTGGTCCTATATTCACGTCAGAAACATAAAATCATGCACAAAAAAATAACGCTCTCAACAGAGCAGACAGCTGGGAAGGAGAGCGAGCTCAGGTCAGGCAACACACGAGGTGGAAGCCGGTGGCATTGAGGGTGGTTCTCCGTGCTAGAACCCYATRCTAGGCCCYCCAGAGTCCATYATGTTACCGTCTRGTGCTCGGTTCACCAGAGTRAAGAGTCTCCTCCTCCTCTGCCTTGGGTTCACAGGTCAGGTCCAACACAGGTGATGGGGGTGGGAGGGAATCAAGCCCTTGTTGACCTATGATCTACGGGGAGTTTATAGCATGGCAGTCGAGGCCAAGCTGCTGGCAGCCGAATAGATAAACACAACTGTTTTGGGACAAAACAGCCTTGAATTCCTGCTGTTTCTCACTGTCTTTCTCTAAATTCTCTCCCTCTGCGTCTTCAGCTCCGTGTCCTCCAACCAGCGTGTCGGCTGAGCTGAACTGCTCCACCCACAGCGCTCTGATCAGCTGGACGAACGCTGCTGCAGCTGGAGCCACGGCCTACAGAGTCCAGGCGACCTCCTCCACTGGATACAARGCCTCCTGTGATGCTGCGGCCACCTCCTGCTACCTCGACAACCTGATGTGTGGTCAGCAGTACTCCGTTGTTGTGGGGGGCATTCAGGGCGGTTGTTCTGGTCCTGTCAGTGCTCCAGCCACGCTCACTACAGGTGAGATCCGGTCASGTGTTTAGAACTCCTGATGTGAACYAAGCTGACTGGCTCCACGTCTCCTCAGAGCCCTGCGTTCCTTTGAACGTCCTCGTCACCTACAARGTGAGCACCGCCTGGGTGTCGTGGAGCGCCGCGGATGGTGCCGGCTCATACTCTGTCCGAGCTGTGGGGGACCAGGTCCCGGTGGTCTCCTGTGACACCAGCGACACCGGCTGCTTCCTCGGCGGTCTTCAGTGCAGTCAGATATACAACGTCACGGTGACGGCACGAAACCAGGCCTGTGACAGCTGGACCTCTGCAGTCTCCCACCTCCTGACAGGTTTGTTCCAGGGGCGGAGCCAGGGGGTGGCCATGGCCACCACAGATAAATCTTTGGCCACCCCATTGGCCACCCTGCTGTACACACCCCTTCCACAGTGAAACAAKCTTTAGGGGTGTAATAATCCTCCTGAACAGTTGGTGGCAGTGTTAAACAGTTTGTAACATTACCAAGCTCTATCACTGAAGAAGAGTAATGACAAGGAAGTGATGATTTTCTTTATATACAGAACATATTCCTATGTAATCTGACTTACGTTGTCAACTTTTGGACTTATGGTGACAAACGTTTATTTTATTTTATTATTATTATTTTATTTTATT
>NW_013954004.1:29358-42270 GCF_001266775.1 Austrofundulus limnaeus
GTGTGTGTGTGTGTGTGTGTGTGTGTGTGTGTGTACTTGTTTCTGCTACAGGTAAGGACCATCATATGATTTTAACCAACAAAGTGAGGTCATTTTTGAGACACCGGTCCTCACTTTTTTTTGCAGTTCTACTGCGCTTTACTAGTTAGGTTTAGAGGTATGGTGTGAACTAAGTTTTGTTTAGGGTTAGGAATAGACTAGTAATGATTAGGGAAAATGTCTTATTTATAAATGCAGTAACAAAAAAAATGAACGGAAGTCAACACAAAGTCCTCAGTTTGATGGAAGTACAAGGATGTGTGTGTGAAAAACAGAAGTGTGAATTGTGCCTGCAGTCAGCTGCACGTGAGGAGGAGCAAGGAGTGAGAGAAAGTGAGCCAGCATGAAGGGCAAAGATTGTGTTTATGTTGTGCATATGCACAAGTGTGAGTGTTCACTCGTGCATGTCAGGAAGCTGTGGTGTCCCTGGACCTCCACTGTGTGCAGACAGGAAATGTTTGTCCGGGCAAAAGGGACGAAGCCTTGCCGCCCCAGAACACAAACACTGGTGGATACACACACATGCAAACACAGACATATAGAAACACACAAACGCACGCCTGCAGCAGCGTAAAAGAGGAATCTGAYGGACGCTCCAGCCTTTGTGCATTTCGTATTAGGGAAGTGGGAGTGATTGGGTTGGGCACCAAGTATTCTTCACTTCCCTAAACAAATGCAGAGTTCAGGAGATGGGAAATACAGAAACTCCTTGCGAGGCCGACGTCTGCCAGGCCTGTCTGCCCTAACGCACCCAAAACTCACGCACAAGGCTGCTGCTCTCTGGTGATGCTCCTTATCATAACTGAAAATGACCCATTCCCCAACATATAAACAAGTGTTAAAATGACCTAATAGATGCAGCTTAGACATTAATTCATCACTAAATAGTCCTAGCTTTCCTAAAAAAATGCATATTACCCACTGTATTTAGGGGTGAGAGGCAGCTGTGGCTGGGTGTTTAGGGGAGTCATTCCTCCAATGAGAGAGTTGACAGTTCGATTCCACCACTTTTTGGTCACATGTCAATGTCTCCTTGGGCAAGACACTGAAACCCCACTGCCTCTAACGTGTGTCCTATCAGTGTATGAATGTGATTTAAAGCAGTGATTTGTCTCCATAGCATATTTTATCTTGATTTGATTTGCAAAAGACACAGAGTCCAGTGTGAATCACACCTGCACATGACACAAATCATGTCACACTCCAGCAGGACATATCAGATGTATGTAGCCTCGTATGAAGGTGACAGTGGCAGAGATATGCCGTTAGGTCCATATCTATTTGGACACTGACACAAAGTTTGTTTTTTACATGTTTACTGAAACATATTCAAGTTACAGTTAATGGAAATGGATATAAAGTCCAGACATTCAGCTTTTATTTGAAGGTATCCACATTAAAACTGGATGGATGGTTTAGGAGTTCAGCTCCTTAACATGTGCCACCCTGTTTTTAAAGGGACCAAAAGTAAACAAGGTGAAACAAGCCATCCTTAAGCTGTGAGAACAGAAAAAAAAAATCTTCTGAGAAATTGTTACAATATTGGGAGTGACAAAATCTATAGTTTAGTACTGTGAAAGAAAGAAAGAAAGAAAGAAAGAAAGACCTGGGGTCTCATTTATAAAGGATTGCGTGGAAACCATACTAAAAGTGAATGTGTGGCCAAAAGGTGAAAATGGTGTACGCCAAAAAAAATTTCCTATTTATAAAACCGTGCGTACGTATGTTTCTGCACATCTTTTATTTATAAATCACAGCCGCACGTCAGAGTTTGCGCACGAGGTCCCGCCTCAGGTTCTACCCTCTACACGCCCACACTCAACCATAAACAGTCAATGYAAAGTACCTCATGAATGTTAAGATRTATTTAAATCAGTCAGCTGATCAATGCCAACAAAAGTGATTGGTTCAGACACGCTCCGTCCTGATTCTGGAGGATGACAGGTGCTGACTGACAGAACACAACCTTGGCGTGAAAAGTGGCATACGCAAGTTTCTGGGCTTAAATTGTACGTACGCCAGTTTTATGAATCCGACCCCTGAACACCAATGGGAGACAACAGTGGTGGATGATCACAGAGTAATTTCCTAGGTGAAGAGAAACCCCTTCACAACAGCCAACCAAGTGAACAACACTCTCCAGAAGGTAGAATTATCAATATACACATCTGCCATAAAGAAAAGACTGCATGAAAGTAAATACAGAGGGTTCACTGCAAGGTGCAAGACACTCATAAGCATCAAGAATAAAAAGGCTAGACTGGACTGTGCTAAAAAACATCTAAAAAAGCAGCACAGATCTGGAAGAACATTCTTTGGACAGATGAAACTAAGATCAACCTCTACCAGAATGATGGAAAGAGAAAAGTATGGTGAAGGCGTGGTACAGCTCATGATCCAAAGCACCACATCATCTGTAAAACACAGCAGAGCAGTGTGATGGCTTCGGCATGGCTGCCAGTGGCACTGGGTCACTAGTGTTTATTGATGATGTAATGCAGGATAGGAGCAGCTGGATGGTCGGCTTTTCATACTACAGATGGACAATGACCCAAAACAAAGCCAAAGCAATCCAGGAGTTTATTAAAGCAAAGAAATGGAATATTCTTGAATGGCCAAGTCAGTCACCTGATCTCAACCCAGTTGAGCATTTCACTTGTTAAAGACTAAACTTCAGCCAGAAAGCCTCACAAACAAACAGCAACTGAAAACCTCTGCAGTAAAGGCCTGGCAGAGCATTAAAGCAGGAAACACATTAGTTTAAAAAATGCTTTAGTTCCTCACATATTGTTCAACCCACAGAATTAAAGTTGAGAGTCTGAACTTCAACTGCATCTGAAAGGTTTTGTTCAAAATTCATTGTGGTAATGTACAGAACCAAAATTAGGAAAATGTTGTCTTTGCCCAAATGAATATGGACCTACCAGTCTATGCAGCTAAAACAGGTAGACTAGTGCAAAATATTACAACATTACCATTTGAATATAACATTCTAGTCATTATGTGCTTTAGAAATTTGTTTTTGGGGAGGTCACTTCCCAATAAATGTCGTTTTGGAAATTGTAACCACTCCCTTTTACCCAATACTTTTACTTTTAATACTTGAGTACATTTTGTATCAGAAATTTACTTTTGATACTTAAGTATAGAAAATGTCAGATACTTTAAGACTTTTACTCAAGTAATATTCTTAGAGGAGACTAACTTTACCTAAATAATTTGATGGTAAGATACTCGTATTTTCACTCAATTATCACTTTGAGGTACTTGATACAAGACTAACTTTTAGTGGTTCGACTTTTCTGTGTTCGTATCTGACAAAAATGATTTGATGTTCTTAAAAACAGTTAAAAAAAGTTCTCTTCCTGCTTTGGCCTTAAGTCACTTCTGACGTTTTTCACACGCAGTATGAAAGGAGCTGTTGCATGACCGTTAGCTTCAGTGACAGCATTTGTGAAATGTATTTTAGGAATGTTTGCCAAATGTGTGTTCTCCAAACAAACAATGCGCTTGTCTGACTGTCCTGCCTCATTTCCTTGTGATCTCGGTGCAAATTTCCATGTGTGTCTGTCTGCTGATGTGTGTGGGTTTGGAAATTAAGGACAGCGCTGGAGGCAATGTTTGTGTGTGAGTGTGTGCGTCTGTTTACAGACACACACATCTTTCAAACACAAATGATCTAAACAGGATGAGATGAAAGCGTTCTTTCAACAGTGGGCTCACGGGCGTGCGTACGCATCAACTCTGCTCAGGAAACAGGGAAGCCGCAGCTCACAGGTACACCAGAACAAAAAGACATTTTCAATACCTTCTGTCACTCAAGAAGCAAACGCTGTTTTACAACCCAAACACAAACCAGCAGAGAACAGATACAAAAAAAGCTTTTACTTACTAGCTGGAGATGGGGTGCTGTATCCGCTGATGGGCAGTCCTGGCAGGGCTGGAGGCGACAAGCTCCCCAACATGTGGGGGAAGAAGTAGGAGTAGGTGGGCATGGGGAAGCCATTTAGGTGTCCACCTGGCACCGGGTTGCCCTTCCCAGCCATGATGGCTCAGTCACAAACACGCACTGACAATAAAAAACCTTTAACAAGCTTTGTCTGAGCCAAAGAGGAGTCAGTGCAGATTCCTGATATGATTTAATCCCCCATAGAGATGTTGGAGCAGAAGATATTCCAAAAGACTGTCAGGCAAAGTTTGTATATCCTTGAGGTTGTAAAAGTTTTTCAGAAAACAGCTGCTGTAGATGTCACCACGATTAAAAAAAAATCCTGTTTATTTAGTCAATGTGTGTGCTTAGGGTTGAGTTACAGAGGACAAAAACACAAGAAAACAGATACGGGGTAAAGAATAAAAGGGAACTGCGAGGTCTTTTTATCCCTCCTTTCTCAGGTATTGTTAAACAAGCTGAAAGGCCTTATTTGCAAGAGGCGTTGGAGGGGCAGAAAAGGAGCACAGCCATTCTTTATCTTCAAGATAAAGGGGGAGAAAGAAAAAAAAAAGCAGGAGGCAAGTTGAGTCACGAAGAGCAGACCTGGATGGCAGCAGTCGAGAGCAGTGATAGTGGTGATGGGGGGGTGTTAGTGGTTGGGAAGCTTTCACAAGCGTGCAGATTTCACTCCTCCACTGTCGAGCACTTCAAGGGAAAGTGCAGATCACATGATGCCAAGAGGGAGTTCTTCTCCTTAGTCAGGCCCCCTGTTTGTGGTTGCAACGTCTCTGCCTGGAAAAGACAAGAAAAGAAAAATAAACACACACACACAAAGAGAGGAGAGATCATTTCAGTGACACGGCAAAGAAATCACATCCTTTTGTGCCTAAGTACTTGAGCAAAAGCGTTCTCTCCTTCTGACGCTAATTAATGGTAATGTCTCGGCTGCAATGTTACAAAAACACCCCGTCCGCCTTAATTATCTAATAGTGTTAAGATTACGCGCAGAGCWGTAGGTGTGTGATGCCTCCTCACATGCTCATTAACGGTGACAGGCTACAAATACCGTGGGAGGCGAGCCAAAACATAAACGAAGAGTGCGGCACAAAAGGAAAACTTTGCTAATTACACCAGTCGCAGGAGGCAGAGGTGAGACCCCAAGGCGGTGTTGTGGGATCCGCCAGAGATTTCGGCTGCAGAGTTTATTTCCAAATTAAGAGCAAAGACATGAGCAAACAGATCTGTAATCACCGCGGAAAGCGGGAGCCGACATACGGGCGCTGACAACTACACCGCTAAGAAATATAATTACCATAAAACAGTGTGTTAGCACTGCAATACATCCACGACAGGAGTAAAAGCCTTTCTGCAAAACAACATGTCAGAACAGGAGCTTTTATTTCTTAAACTGTAATAACCCTTTATATGAATAGGTGTACTGAACGTCGATGAAACAAACAACACTGCAGAAACGGTGAGAAAAACACAAGGAGTGTGTCCTCGCACGAGTGCTGTTGCTCAGGAACGAGGCACTGTTGYGTGAATGAGAACAGGACATCATGGGTGAACCCCATAAGAGCAAGATGGGTCGAGTCAGACATGTTAGCGTGCCTGCTCATGCTTGTCTGATGCATATAAGCCATCAGGGTACGACAGACGAGAGAGTGGGGAGTAGATGTGTTTATAGGTGAAAAACTGAAGGAAAAATAAAAAACAGCCTTACAAGAAACTCTTGGAGAAAAAAGAAAATACTAGTCATTTATTATTCATTAGATGGGATAATGATGATAGAAAGCAACTTCCATTCACACTAAACATTTTGAATCATCACTTTAAAAATCCTGCATAAACACTGGATTACAGTTATTATTATTATTAAACCATTATTTGTCCATTTTAGCCACAATTTATGATTCACAACTCACAGTTTTAAAAAACCCATACAACAGCGCTACTCAACTAATTTGCTCAGGGGGGCCACAGTTACTCAAAGATATACAAATATCGGGGGGGGGGGGGTGTTTTATTTATTTATTTATTTGTTTGTTTGTTTGTTTTGGGGGTTCCCCTCATTGGAGGGCCTTCAGTTAAAAATCTCTGCCATACAAGATTATATAAAAATGAGAATAGATTGAAATACCCTGTGGTTGCAATGCACTGTACTGTATTGTACAATGTAGGCAATAATTGTAAAAGCATTGCAAAAATACTTCACAATAGAAACATTATTCATAGTTTAAACAGGACACAGAAAGTATGATTTTAAGTGACTGAATTGGCTTTACTTAGCTCTTGTGTTTTTTAAAAAATCACTATGTATTTTTCTTTAGAGACAGTATAACTGAAGTCATGCACTAACTTTTGACATATGGTGTATATCTTTATGTCCTTCATGTCCTTATCAWGTAATCATAYCTGAYACATTTGGTCCACTTAAAACGGACCAGAGTTTGTTTCCCCCATTGGTCAGGACCTTTTATGCAGGTGTGAATGCAAACCCTGGTGCGGATCAAACAACCGGACTGAGACACATTTTTGAGGTGGTCTCGGTCCGCTTCCAAACGAACTCTGGTTCGAACCTAGCCTGGTAAAAACCAGACCCTTGCCCTTCAGTTTTCTTCGTACGAGGGTCTGAACTTGCAGCTATASAGAAGTGATACTTKCTGGAGGCGTGGCCTCTGCTGAAGTTTAAAATGACTGGATCAGTTTGCTGCGACGTATGTCGCTGTGAAGGAGGCTAAGCTAAGAAGCTAACCGGAAATGGCAAGCGCTGCAAACAACCCTACTGAGAGGAGAAAAGTACCAAGCCGAACGAGACGACTGTAAATGAGAGCTGCTGCTTTGTCAGACAAATTTAATTTAATTTGGAAGCCTTATCAACACAGATTGGCTTCATTCACTTCCTCCACTGCCGTATGCTAAAMTAACTAGCAGACACTGCGCAGAAAATCAACGTCATTCAAAACCCCGCCTTCTGTTTGCTGATTGGCCCAGGTAAAATAAACTACAAGCAGACACTGCACAGAAAATTGACGTTCTGTTCTCTGATTGGTTCGGTTAAAAATCTGCCAGCAAAATCCTTGTCTATGGGAGAAATCCCGGACGGAGCAGAGAAGGGAAACTAGAAATGAGCGGAACTGCGTAGGAAGGCAAGGGCCAGGCTAGTTCAAACCACTTCTGATGTAAATACAGACTGGCCTTGAACAGAACCAACTACAGAAAACATAGCAAAAAGCACAACGTGAATGAAAACCGCGCACTAAAGGAAAAAAAATAAAGTCCGYTATTTGGTCCGGACTAAACAAGTGGACCAAAAAACTTTCCTGGTATGACACACCCTTAATGTTTCAAACGTTTACTTCTACTTCCACAAACTTTACACTTCTTTTTCAGTTTATACATCATACTAAGGCATTTTTATCTTCTTTCACCCTACGTGTCTCACACTGCTATCAAAACCTTTCAGAACGGTGAGTGTACACCCAAATCTCATGGTTTCCCATTGTTTTTGAGCTTAGGATTTTCCTCTTCTAAACTGGAGGTACAGATTTATATTTCCGACATAAAACACTATAAAAAGGTATAAAACGTTACATGTGTGACACTTTTTACAGTTCAGTAATATTTTCAGTACAGTTTCTGGTTTTTGCACATTGACTTTATTTTAAAAGTTAATTTCTTTTGTCAAGGTCGTGTGAAGAGTGCTGTCATGAAAGGAAACAGTGTCTTTGACTTTGGATTTTAAAACAAAACAGGTTGATATGTTTTTAAAATAAATGTAAGTCTGTCACGCCATAGATTATTACAAAAGTAGGACTTGATACTAGGCTTCAAAACATAAATTTAATACATTAATTTTATTAGCACACTTCAATATTCCTTCTTTTTTTTCAGAATGCTTTACTGCATTCTGGTTCAGACTTATGTGGAATACAATACTATAATTTCTAAAACTATATGTTCCACAGTACAGTGCAAACTTGGTTGTTTAAGCAAAAAGCTCCTCTGTAAATCTCCTTATTTAAACTTGCATGTTGCCAAAACAATTACAACTCACCCTGTCACACTGAGCTGATGTGTGCCTCTATCAGAACATGTACGCTGAAAGGTGAAAATGTTTCAGCGTGAAAGCTTTTATGGTGTATTTCAAAGCCCATGGGAGTACGGTACAGTTTTATTTACTTTTAAAGCCCCTCTCATTCCTTTCCAGCCACCGATTACTTACCATAAATTGCCTTTAAGGTGGTGTTTCTGCTTCCATAATACAACCACAACCATTATTATTATAGAAAATAGCCCAGACACACTCCTCATTGCATATTTGCACAGTGATGTAAAATGCATCACCAGTGTCAGAAATACACGCTGAAGTGATGTAAAGTCAGACATATTTTCATAAAATACCCCAAGGCTACAGGCGCTGCAGTGAGTCTACACATGTGGAACTCACTGGGGTAATAGGAGAGTCTTGGGCTGGAAATGGSCCACTTCCTTTGCTTTTTGTGAGTGGGTCCGCAAGGGGCAGCCTTAAACGATTGTTCACACGCACTGAAAGCTACTCCTTTTGGCGCTCTCACATCTAACTCTTTGTAACCACGTCACAGGGTAAGCCACGCATCATGTCAAACACATGCTGCAGAYATATGCACAGAGAGTAAACACTGATTTCTCAAGCTAATCCCCTCTCAAATCTCAGCAGCAGGTGCCTCCTGTCACATCGTTGTATACACCGACGGGAGTTACTGAAATAAAGAGGACAAACAGAGCAGCTGTGTAAAAAATATTTACAGACAGTTGTTGGTCTTCATTGCATGCAAAGGTACAAATACTGAAGCAAACACACATGGCCAAAAAGTATGCAAGCCTTCTATTTGCGGTTGTTTTACTTTCATATGACATATAAAACACAGTAGGGAACGTAAGAAGTGCACAAAAGTTTCAGATTAAGCCAAGATGCAATGGCGTAGAAAGGAAAAGGGACCCCAGGCCTTGAAATCCCATCATTAATGTAAATCGTTTTAAAGATTTACAAAAAGAAGAGTTCTTAACCCATGCCAAATATAGTTCAACATGCTCAGCGGCTCACACGCAAGGTGATGCAGCATAGGGGGCATTTCCCGAGGGAATTCATGTGATCCCTTACAGTGGAATGAAAATAACAAACAAACAATCTGGGTCATTTGGACTTAATGGTCTTTGGCATGTAACAGGCAGAGGAAACGAAAGGTCAGAGGTTATGGGGCATGACAGAGCGTGATCGGTTGTGACAGGAAACACTGAATTAATAATCAAAAAAAAGGCAGAAAATGGCAGCGCGAGGTCAGGTCGGGCGGGGGTACAAGACGCCAAACACAGCCACGGGGGACAGCGAATTCAGCGCATGACATGCAGAGGCACTCTGGTGTGCGCGTGTGAACGCACACGAGCAAAGTTTAAGGAGGTCAGAGAGAGAAAGTTAAACAGATGCTTGGTTTTGATTAAGCTCTAGAAAACTATTCGACTCCTCACATCTCGACTAATACTGACACGTATCATCTACAAGCCTATCTCTCCCCTGATGTCCAATTATCTCTACAGTCAGGGCTGCATTTCTATGGATAGAGCAGCTGGTGGTCAGTGGCAGCTGCATTACACATCAAAGTGCTGCTAATGCCATCGAGTTGAATGGAATTAGCTGCATGGCTTTAGTATAAAAGTGTTAGCTATTCCAGCTCTTTTTAAAGKCCAACTTAATGCTTTGTAATTACATTGCGTAACTCTAAGCCTACACATTACAGTGACTGATAACTGTTTGCATTATGTACAGCAGTTTAGTATAAAAAGGCTAAGGAARCAAAAATTAAAGTGCAATAAACTCATAATCAGGTCCATAATTTGGTAACCCTGATTGTCTTTTGTATTTCAACATACTTTATATGATTCAAGCAAATAACAGAAAATTTGACCATATGGGCTTAAAACAGAAAATCTACATCTCCACGGGAGCTCAGAGCGGACGCCAGCCTCCAAACATCACAGCGAGAGGACTCTTTGACGCAAACCTGTACGGCCGTGCAGCGGCACACATAATGGAAGTCGCTCAAGCGCGAAACTCTCAAATATTTATGATGACTGCAGCGTGGGTGGATATATACGTCAGAAGTGAGACGGGATGTTGTGGGAACCCGTGTGCCCGAGTCAGTGTGAGTGTGTGTGGCACTGACAGCAGCGGTGTGTCGTGCACGCACCGAACAAACACATATCAACAAGTTCCTGAGCAGTCGGGTGGTGTGCGCAGTCACGCGTGCAGCCTGTGCACGTATATTACCAGCTCAGAGTGCGTGGGGCTTTTGCATAAAATGTATACGGTGTGAGGGTGAGGTGAAAAGGTTTAAAGGGCAAGTAGGATGCTTTGAAAAGCCACAAGCACAAGGCTTATCAAGCTTTGGTAATGCTTTGTATAGTTTTGATTATTACTACATTACAAACATTGATAGGTAAATTTATTGCTGCACATCTTGTAAACCATTTTCAGAAAAGTTGAGCTTTTATCTCCAGTCTTTGGTGGCTGAGAGAGCTTAGGTGCAAATAGCACAACGCAAACTCACAAAATCCAAGTAAACTGAGGAAAACCTCTTCATTATTTAAGAACTTGAGTACTGCAAATACAACAAATAGTGATAGCTCCTCACATGCAAACACACAAATAGAAAATGGAAGATTTGCTTAAACTATTGAGTTTGTTTGTCTAGAAGCTTAGAAAAACTATTGAGCTGTACAGGGACATGTAACTTTAGTCCATGAACAAAACTGAATCATAGTGATCATGGCTTCTATTTATCATTTAATAGTGTTAAATTGACAAGAAGTGTTTTTGCAAAGTATTGCAATGTCACAATAAAGTTGACAGTTGAACTTTTTCACGTATTTTGCACCATCAGTGCAGAACAGTAAATACAGGCAGACAACCTCTTTTTTTTAGGGAAGGCCTTGCAGTTTTCAGCAAGTTGATGCTAAACCACAAACTAGCGCTGAAACGATTCCTCGAATAATTCGAGTAATTCCATTACAAAAAATCCTTGAGGCAAATTATCTGCTTCGAAGCTTCGTGAAGAATACATACTGTTATAACCAGCGCACTTTCATCCGGCAGGAATGTTATTTCTGTCGCACAATGCTACGACATTAGCTCTTCCGCTAACAGTTACACTGTTGATGCGTCACGCGTGTATGTTAGCTGAGCGCTAGCCGAATTGAAGCGCTCAGAAAACAGCAAATTATAAAAAGCATGGGAACAWTTAAAACTAAACAGAAAAGACGACAACAAGCAATGCTCTGCACATCCTCGATGTTTCTGCACCGGAACAAAAACAGCTGCTGCATGTACCGAACGCATCCAGAGGTAACAGGTATTTGTTTATGTTCCCTTTGCAAAATACGGTTACCTAAATCTGTGATAATCTGTCATGTTACAGATGTAGGAGGAGGAGGTATGTTTTGGCTAACATAATTTGTGCTGACTAATCATGGTGACCTGGCAGGGTTTTATTAAACAGTGTGTAAGTTGTGTGATTAAAAACAAGACTTACTGTATATTTGTCAGATAAAACAAAAGCACAGCAACAGATTGATAGCTTGAACTGAAACACTTTTATTTGTTGATATGCTTTTATCTGAATTTAAATGAGATACTTGGAGTAAATGTTTCAAGTTTAAAAATATTTATAGACGATAGTTGGATTTTTTTAAGTATTTGCTGCTGCGTTTTATGACTTTAGCCTTCATTACTATAGTCGTATTTGTTTGTAGCTAAGCAGTCAAGACTAAATATTTTATTGCTTACAGTAAATGGGAACCCTGTACCAACCTAATAACAGTCTTAAAATAATATGATTTTTTGTTACAATTAACAAGTGGTTAAAATGATTCAATGACAGAGTGCTTTTAATTAAAGCTTCCTCAAACCTCACAGACATAAATACAAACAAGTGGAGCTTAAAATACATGAATTAATACAACTGGTGTGATTTAACTTTGATTGCAGCAGGGTCATCAGCAGGTGTATATTACCCCTWCACAAAATTAAATAATTGTATTTCTCATAACGTAAACTTAAATAATTACTGCAGAACATGACAATTTTTTATATCCGATTACTTGATTAATCATCAGAATAATCAATAGATTAACTGATTACTTAAATAATCGTTAGCTGCAGCCCTTCCACAAACTGCATCCATTACAAAAGCATGGCTTCATAGTAGAAAAGTCCAGGTGGTGAACTGGCCTACCTGCAGTCCAGACCTCTCACCAAACTGAAAACGTTTGGTACATCATCAAATGCAAAATTTGGCAAAAAAAAAAAAGACCCAGGACTGTTCAGCTTCTTCAAATCTTACGTCAGACCAAAAGAAGATAATATTCCACTCCAAAGACAGCAACAGGTCTCCTCAGTTCTTGGGATGTTTTCACACTTGATAGTTCGATAGACTCGGTTCGAYTGGGGACCAAAATTGCAAGCTTTGTTTACATTTTCAGTTGGTGCAGTTTGCATTCACGCGGCACTTTGTCGAACAAACTAAACCCCATGAACAACCAACCGGTAGTAGTTCTTCCACCTGTTGGTTTGAAGAAGTATTAAGCTGATGCGCTTGTGGATGAGGGAGCAAAAGGTGGGAGCTGCTTTTCGATACCAGTCAGAGGGGGTGACTCAAGAAGGCTAAAGGGTGCTAAGTGCACAATCAGGCTTGTGAGAATCCTCGGCCGTTTTGCCAAGGCCCCCCGTCGGGTGAATCCACTTGTCAGAGAAGCCGACTGGGTGACATTTCTGCTCACCTCAGAAAGGTCAGCCCTTAATTATCTCAAATGCCAGCAAGCACGGCACCTGCAAAAAATAAACCCAGGGATGAGCAAGCTATGCGTGTGTGTGTGTGTGTGTGTGTGTGTGTGTGTGTGTGTGTGTG
>NW_013954004.1:43270-43958 GCF_001266775.1 Austrofundulus limnaeus
GTAGCTGACGTCGACTCGGTCCGCATCTTCTGGCTCTCGTCGTACTCCGTTTTATGGTGGTATTTCAGATGATTAAACAAGTTCGTAGTGTTACTATGCGTCTTCACTTTACAGTTGCACAGCTTGCATATGCCCAGATCTGCTCAGTTTCTGAGCTTGGGAAGCCAAACCAGTTCCATACAACCGAAGTAGAGCCTCGTTTAGGGACGAGGGTCTCCGCACCGCCTTCCGCCATTGTTGTTTTTCTATGAGCGCACATGCGCGCTTGCGGGTGACTGTGAATGTGCGTCGCACACAAAGTACGTCATCATCCCCCGACACTAATCGCAGTAATCGCCAAGGGGCAAAAATTACTCGATTACAAAATTTCTGACGATTAATCACACACAAGACGATTTTGCCCAAGCCTACTGAAGACCACTGCTATTCAAACTCCAATCAGCTGTAATGTAATGCACAGTGAGGCTGATGTATGGCTCAGTCGTTTGGCTGCTCCACGTCTGTTGTTGAAGCATGGCACTCACTCGTCACACATCTTAGGCAAGGCTGTCTTGGAAAAATATTTCCTTGAAGGCATCTTGTATCGTGGGTCCATTTTGTGAATCGTTCGCCTGAAACCCTCCTTCTCCACAATTTGGAGCGGCAACACATCTTTAGCCAGGCAAAACGCAACGGACTCTGTTAATTC
>NW_013954005.1:0-1211 GCF_001266775.1 Austrofundulus limnaeus
TCCTTCAAGCACCCAGTCCATCCACTTCCTCCTCCTGCTGGGTGAAGCTCGCTCCTCACTCCCAAGGGGAATTCCTCCAACGTTTGAACACCAACCTCGAATTATCTCAGGTCGTTTCGCTGGCCATCCTCCTGCCCCCCCAGCGGGGAGTCCTCACCGCCTCCATCAGCGGGCAGAACCACGGATCACCTGCCTCTCGGTTTTGTTGGCCCCATCAATGACTGCCCGTCCTCAGCTCAACTTCCGTCCCGTCCCGCCTGGGCCTTTTCTGCGTTCACCGGTTCAACGTGGGGTGCCCTCCTCTCACCCGCCGCATCTGCCTTGGCGCCAACTCCCGCCTCCGGGTCAACCGCTCCTCCACCAGCTCCCGTCGTCATTCACCTCCTTGCCTCTGCACTCCTTGGATTCTTCAAGAGTTCTCCACTATCACACTTCAGCTCGCCTGTAGGAATGTGTTTCCTCCCCGTAATCAATCTGTTCTCCTCAACTGCCTCACCATCCAGCTCCGCAGCCTTTTTGGCTCCACCTTTGCTATTGCCCGCCCGGGCAGTGCTAGGTAAGATGTACCCACCCACGTCTCGTTCATTTTTCCAGTCGTGCATCAAAGACTGCTCTCAAGCCGCACTTTTACCCACCCTAAATAATAATATAATTAAAAAATAAAGTAAATTAAAAAAATGGCACATTGTCATTTCAGATCATCAATCGGGAACAAAAACTTAAATTGTTCTGTCTGCTTATACTGTGTATGTGTTACTAGAAAATTCAACGTTTGTATTTGATTCTATTTTTCAATTATCTGGTTCTTTAAATACATTGAGGCTAATTGAGGTTCCTCTCGTCTGCTCAGTTGGTTGAAATTCATTTAACTAAGTGTGAGCAATAGCAAGCGAACGGTCGTCAGCTTTGTACAATCTAGTTGCAGTAGTTTGATGAAAAAGGCACGCAACGTTATTTCATCTGTCTCAAGGCACTCACCAGTAAGCTGTCGCAGTTTTCTCTCAAAATAATTAAGCCTCAAATTATTCCTCATATTCACCTGGGTCTCTCCTCCATGCTAGATGCCTAATGCTTTCTGCTCCTAGATGAGCCTATATTGCAAATCTCTGGTGGTGGTTGGTCTTACCTGTTCTAATTCCATTTTTGTCTAGGAACCTGATCCTACCCACCTGCTTCATCCATGGCAAGCTCACATATGTGTCCTCAGTAGC
>NW_013954005.1:2533-3525 GCF_001266775.1 Austrofundulus limnaeus
CATTTGCGTCCTCAGTAGCTGGCTTGAATTTATCAGCACACATTTGTGTCCTCAGTAGCTGGACTTAATCTATCAGCTCATGTTTGCATCTTTATAGTCTCAATTAACTGCATTTGTGTCCTCAGTAGCAGGCTTAATTGATCAGCTCACATTCATGTCTGCAGTAGCTGGTTTTAATCCTTCTGATCACATTCATGTCCATAGTAGCTGGTTTTAATTCATCAGCATATCTGCATCCTCAGTATCTGGCTTCAATCCATCAGCTCACACTTGCATCCACAGTGTCGACTTTATTTTATCAGCTCTCGTTTGTGCCCTCAGTAGCTGGCTTTAATTTATCAGCTCACATTTGCGTCCTTGGTAGCCGGCTTTAATTTATCAGCACACATTTGCGTCCTCAGTAGCTGGCTTTAATTTATCAGCTCACATTTGCGTCCTCAGTAGCTGGCTTTAATTTATCAGCACACATTTGCATCCTCAGTAGCTGGTTTTAATTTATCAGCTCACATTTGCGTCCTCAGTAGCTGGTTTTAATTTATCAGCTCACATTTGCATCCTCAGTAGCTGGTTTTAATTTATCAGCTNTTGGCTTTAATTTACTAGTTCTCATTTGCATCCTCAGGAACTAGCCTTCATCTACAGGCTCATACTCATTCTCAGCAGCTGGCTTGTATCGATCAGCCTGCAGTTCTGTTAGGCCTCTTCCCTTTATTGTCATCCTTCACCAGGCTTGCGGCCTCGACCCAAAATCTCGGCCTCCTCTTTGGGGGAATAGAGAAGCTCATGCCCATTCAATCATCCTCAGCAGCTGGCTCTATCTACCAGTCTGCAGTGTCGTAAGTCACCTCCCTTAACCTCCACTCGTTATCCTGCCTCCAGTCTCACGTGGCCTCGACCTCAACTCGACCTTGGCATCTTTTTTGGGACAAGAAAATACTCCTACCCCTCATCTCAAGTAGCTCATCGGAGCTTACATCATCTCACAGCGCTCA
>NW_013954005.1:8022-9737 GCF_001266775.1 Austrofundulus limnaeus
CATTTAAAAAAATATATATACCAATGTCTGTCTGCCTGTTTTTTTGTACTGCACAAAATAACTTCACTACATTTTTTTATTTGTTAGACTGGCTGATTTCTCTATTAAAATAACAGTTTCGTTCAAAAAGATATTACTTAGAGAGCTCATGTAATTATTAAATACTATGTATTCTTCATATTTGATAATTTATTTAATCATGGAGCAGTTCAGTCACTGTATGGTTCTAAATATAAGCAAGATATATTGTGAAGAATGAAATTTGTTATTTTTTAAACTACAAAATTAACATAAGCTGGGTTTTTTTGTGGGGGTGGGGGGTGTAATGCTAAGTGGATGCTAATTGTAGCAGCTAAATCCTGTATTAACGCTACTGGTTGCAGACTGTCATGGTAGACTTAGTTTTTACGTGTGCTCAATAAAGCTCACCATGCCGATCTTTATTTCCACATCAGGTTACAAGTTATTTATTCTTCTTTACATCCAGTTTGAAAACATCCACATGATCTCTTTGAGCTCCAGACTAAGCACAGTAGAAAACTGTTTGCCCCTCCTTGTTGCAATATTTGAACAGAATCTCACTTAACCTTAAGTAGCCCCATCCCTCACCTGTTATGCAAACAGAAATACAACCCTAGTGGTAATAAACAATAAAAAACAAGATATTTGGCTCCTACACTCATCTTTACTATAATACGGGGCAAAGATATGTTGATCTGTTTGCTGAAACAGTGGCTCTYGCAGAACAACTCAGCCTGTGTGCACCTCGGCGCACTCCTGTTGTGAGGTTTTATGCAGGAAACGACCCAGGGCGCAGGCAGGCTCAAAAAAGTAACAAAAAGCTTTAAAAAAGAACTCAAAACGTCGGCAAGGCAGCTCAAAACTTACAAGAATCTCAAGATGAACAAGAAGATAACCACGCAGGCTGAGGGGAAACAGCACAATGAACGGACAAAGACAAGATCACAAGATACTGAATATAAAGGGAAACTAATTAGGGACAACAAGAAACACCTGGAGAAGACACAAGAGGAAACAGGTGAGTGTGGGTGGGGCTGTAGGGCAGAGAAACACGGGAACACAAACACCAGAAAAATAAAAAACAAACAGACTGACACCTGAAACAGCACTGTCGAGGAGAGGAGTTTGGTCACATCAGCAAAGTTGCACATATCTGTTCGATAACGAAGCTCTGAACACATGAACTTAGAATGTGTTATATTTTAGATACCATGTCTCAGGTAGCTCGGGAGCGAAGTGTGGAGGATGGGGTTTGCTCACTCAGGACAGGAGCTGCAGGCTGACCAGTGTTTATCCTGCAGACTGCTGCACCAACATCAGAAAGCCCCCCGCTCTGCTCTTATTGGATAAAGCTGTGGGGTTCGTTTGATTTGTTGAAAGCAGCATCTGTTTAAAGCTGTATCAGACAGGGCGGCTTTAATGAGACCACAACAGAAAACAAGCAGGTTCTCTTTTCCTTGTTTTTTTTAAATACCGAAAATACCGACATGGGCAAAAAGACGTCAGTTATTGTCATAAATGTCGGTATTGGTTATTTTTCGGTTTATTGCCCAGGCCTAGTGAGAAGCCATATTCTTGTAAACAATGTGGGAAGAGTTTCAGTCAAAATGATACGTTATTGACCCACCTGAGAGCTCACACAGGTGAGAAGCCATATATTTACAAAAAATGTAAAAAATAATGTAAAAAATAAT
>NW_013954005.1:10181-13233 GCF_001266775.1 Austrofundulus limnaeus
ATGTTGAAGTATCATATCAGCAGCTAAAATGATCACATTTAAAGGGGCAATATTATGTAAAATGAACTTTTTTTGAGTTTTATATCATGTTATAAGGTTATCCTCTCATCAAAAAACATGCTCAGAGTCTTGCTTTGACTCATTCATGCATGTTTGAGAAATCCTGTGTCCTGAGGCGGCCAGGCAGGGGAGCAAAAATGACCGGTTGGGGCTAGAACCGCCTCTTGGGATCAGCTCCTCCTCTGGGCTGTGTCTAGAGCTGGTAAAAACAGTTCACTTTATGGAACCGGATTGATTTGAGTCAATCACTAAAATAACCTGGTTCATTTGAGTCCTACACTGCACCCTCCCCATTAAAAATGTGTATGTGTGTATATATCGCTACACATTTATTTATTATTTATATTTATTATTACATTTATACATTTATCTATATGTGCGTGTGCTTATGCACTATTCAGGGAAGTATTTTGCAATTTCAAACACGGTCCTAAAATGGTAACAAATACAAGCACATACACACACATACACGGAGGGAGTGATGAGAGTCGTGATCACCAGAATAGTGATATTTTCAACTTATTTACAGCAATATTTCATTCAATATTTCCTCAGCCTGAGTCTGATGATTTTTATGGATGGCATTTTTACAAATCAACTCTGGTGAGTTAAACCGGAGCAGTAGTGTTTCCTGGAGCTAACAGAGCAGCTCGGACCCGACTCGACATGAGTCCAAACTGTTTCCGGGGAGATGAATCGAGCCGCTCGGACCGACAGCAGCCGGTGAGTAAGCGAACTGACACGTATGAGTCTGGTGCACTCAGGTGATGCTGTTTTTTTTTAAATTTATTATTTTTTCTCAGTGTGTTTGCAAGTTTGTGGACGGTATTATGATGTCTGCCTGAGGATATTTGGGATTCGGGTTAATTTAGACTTCAGATTCGTGGGACCTGTTTCAGTGCTAGGACTCGAATCATTAACTCGAGTAGCTCAGGAACCGACCAGCTCTAGCTGTGTCTCCAAGCCGAACTTCCTCATCACAGAGCACACACACCCACCTCCCGGCCCACCCTGCGACTCCTGCAGGCTCTCGGCAGCTACAATTAGCAAACACCCGACAAGATCACGTCTGCTGAGCTCCTAATACTACTTCTCAGTGCTTCTCAGATTAAACATACCTTTGAGGAAATGTATTTTCAGATGCCAAGGAAACTACACCGAGCTTCCGCATCACAGCGCTGAGGTTCTTAAAGAGACAGAGGCCAATTTCAAGGTGTTTAGAAAAGGATATGATGCGAAGTCAAGTTTATTTTCTATTTAAACATATAAGCAACATTTTAATAACAACTGAAGGTGACATAGTTACTTTATTATGGTATAGAATTTAAATATATGCCTGAGAAACGCATAACATTGCCCCTTTAAGGAAAATTATCACACACACCCAATTAGCATTCCAGAGTGGCTCAGAATTACAAATACAGTACCTGCTGCCACAGATCACACATGCTCTGTTTTTGAAAAACTACATGTTATTTTCTTTATAATAAAGGGGGAAAAGCACTGTATCTGACTGTTCAGCAAGGAAAGTAGTGATTGGCTGGTCTTTTAACAAAAGCTTTATTGTAAATAAGAATAAAGGAATTTTGCGCATAAAAGGAAAATAATAAAACAAGTCAAGTTAAAAGGAATTCAGGAAGAGAACAAGTCACTGTAATTTTTAGTGCTTCTGTTCTCCCACATAAGAAATCATGAAAGCAAAAAACATTTTTGTGAAGAATGCAGGAAGAATATTAGTTATGATTGTCAATTACTGAGTCACATAAGAACTCACACAGGTGAGAAGCCCTATTCTTGCGAACAATGTGGGACGAATTTCATAAGAGCACCTTAGTGAGACACATGAGAACTCACACAGGTGAGAAGCCACATTGCATTCTGTAATGGAAAAATGACTTATCTTCTTTTTCACATGCTTCAGTGACCTGTTTTGCACACCTAACTGTCACCATGACTTAACTGTTTATCTCCTGTTTTCTCTCGGACAAAGTGTTTTAAGATCAGGACAATATCTGTTAGAAGTAATCATTCTTGCTGCTAATTTATAAAATATCATGCAATTCTTGCCTTGACCCAAGCATCAGCACCGAGAGGTGTTATTGTCTGTTTTAGATAACATGCTGTATAAACGAGTGTATTTGAGGCTGCCTTGTTACACACATTTTTGTACCACTGTCCTGTGAGACATGATGTGTGTCTGCAATTGCAATAAAACTCAACGGACCATCCCAAGGAGTACTTTTAATTATTGGATCACGTGTTTCTGTTTTGGGTAAATAAAGAATTCCACAACGCATATTGTTCAGGTTAAAGGGATAAATAAGGAAGGCTATCACTCCATTTTGTAACGTCATGCCGTACCCGTTAAACAACACTTGATTGGAGCTAGTTTTGTCTTACAGCAAGAAAATAATCTGAAGCATAGCTCCAAACTATACAAGAACTAATTAGTGTCAGTCAGCAGTCAGCTGGTATTCTGTATAAAGGAGTGGCCAGCAGAGTCTTCAGATCTCAACTCTATTGAGCTGTTGTGGGAGCAGCTGTATGGTGTGCAAGAAGTGCCCATCAAACCGATCCAGAGGTGCTTCAAGTCTGTGGAGAAATTTCCTCAGATTACCTCAACAGATTGACAAGGCCAAAGATCTGCAAGTGGAGGATTCTTTGATGAAAGCAAAGTTTGAAAGACACAATTATTATTTCTAACCTTTTCAATGTCTTGACTCTATTTTCTCTTCATTTTGAAACTAAGTTGGTTATTTAAATGGGAGCTTTCTTGGAAAAACCTGATGGTTTTTGGGTGGTTTTGGGTTTTTGGCAAACAGGCCATGGTGGTTCAGTGCATTACTTATTGTTTTCTTTGAAACAAACATACCTGCTAATTCCAGGTCTTTCTGATGCTCTCCACAAGTGGTCCTTGGCTCTTGGACAACTCTTCTGATAATTCTTTTCACTCCTCTGTCAGAAATCTTGCGAGGAGCACCTGGTCGTGGTC
>NW_013954005.1:13783-16969 GCF_001266775.1 Austrofundulus limnaeus
ATATATATATATGGTGTTTTCAGTGTCACATCAGCATGGAAAAATGTTACATCCCATCTGGATTTTACAGCAATTCTTTTATTCCACCCCAAAAAACAAAACTTAATAAGCACATCTTCTTTGATTAAACCAGAGGGAGTTGAAAGTCCGTGTTGCCCGCCGACAGCCCCAAAACATCACTACTCTAAAGGAGATCTGCATGGAGGAATGAACCAACATACCAGCAACAGTGCAGTACAGAAAACCTTTGACATCTGTCATTGCCAACAAAGGATATATAACAAAATATTGAGATTAACTTTTGTTTTTGACCAAATACTTATTTTCCACTATAATTTGCAAATAAATTCTATAAAAACCAGACAATGTGATTATTTAGATATGTTTTCTCATTTTTTTCTCTCATAGTTGAGGTCTAACGGTGATGTCAGTTATAGGCCTCTCATATTTTTAACCAGGAGAACTTGAACAATTGGTGGCTGACTAAAAACTTTTTGTCCCCATGTAGCCAGAGGGTTATCTGTTCTAATGCATGATGTCATTTAAAAGGTCTCAACACAAGTTGACTTTAAAACTCTGACATGAGAGGAGGGGGTCTTGATGTGTAGCTTAGTGTTTATTAGATATCCGTCGGTCCAGCAGCTCCTGTAGTTTTAAACATCTAAACTTCAGTTTGTACTCAAATCACTCGAGAACAAAGCAGACATCTGGAATGACACAGGAGATTTATTTCTGGCTTCTTTCATCACAGGATGTTACATTTAGACAGCAGCAGACAGAAAATCTGATCATCAGCATCTTGTTTTAACCAAAGACAGAATTCACTCTGAACATGATTTCACCCGACTGTGACGTTATAACATGTTGTCACTGCATCCTCTGGAACTTCCTGAGCACAACCCTTCCCCTGAATCCTCACAACATCCACTCCTGCTAGTGTTGTTTTCAGCGGTCTGAAAATCAACACATACAACACATTACTATGAAAAATAAAAATGTGTGTCTACAGAGTGTAGTGTGCAAAAAAAATGTAAAGTAACAAAAGGATTGTATAAGTAGAAAAGATAGTTTAAATTTGTTTACGTTCCACCAGTTCAAATCTGTCAGACTTCAGATTTAAGATGAACTGTTAACTTTATATAAAAACTGGGAGAAACCAGCTGCAGTTAACAATCATGGGAATGTACAAGCTACAGAATTAATGAACAAATATGACAAATAAATAAAACACAATGAGATATTTCTGAGAAATCAGCGTCATGCAGAAACACTGTGGCAGCCTTATTTTTCTTGGTTTCAGATGTCTGTCCTTTAAAAACATGCAGATGATCCACTGAAACATGTCTCCATGGGACAAAGCTTGTTTGGACTGTTTGGACACTGAATGCAGGAAAAATGTGCAAAAGAGATTATTGGAATTTTGATGAAAGGCAACAAACTCAGGCCTGTTTAGAGACCTACAGCTCAGACACACTTCACATCAGAAACATTATTTAAATATTAAATGACTCACATGAAGGTGGGCTTTACATGACTCAACTGGCTCTTTGATAACTTAACATTTTTTTACACAATCACAGTTTAAGTTTGATGCATTTTGAAGATTTCGCCACAGCACGTTGAACTGTTGATGTCACGCTAAGCTGTCGAAAATGTTCAAAAGCAAACTTTCTACTACGACTCTACATGTAGTACATGTATGTACAAATTTCACATCAGAATGAGGACAGTCTCTCTCTGTTACACTGGAGCTTTTCTCTCATTTTCCCCCAGAATGCAGAGCAAAGCCAAGCTTTCAACAAACGTCCGTTATTTTACTTTGTTTTAGCTCTAAACGGCTCTGATGGCTTTATTTAGATTTTTGTATCTCTTAAATACACACAATACATTAAAAACCTAAACCTTCCCGTGTGACTTCTAGTTTTCACTTTCAGACAGTTTCTGTTAACTCTGTAGTCAGGATGGGACAGAAACGGTGACCACCAGGGGCCACTGTCAGAGGCTTCAACATTTCTATTCATCTTACACAGGGTCAAACATCAAAATGTGGGCTTTTTTGTTTGTTTTTTAGCTTTTTCCAAAGCTGTTGTAATTTGAGGCAGTAGCTGCTACAGCACCCTTCATCACTGCAGAAAGCTTCAGCTGGTTTGAGTCTTTCAGCTCAGTTGAAGTGAAATGAGTGGACGTCCGTGGCTGCAGCAGGCAGTGTTTCAGCGCTCTCCTGTGTGCTTCCTGACCGACTGCCGGCTGGAAGCTCCGCCCAGCTTTCTGCACAGAAACAATCCAACATGGAGGCCGTGATGTGATGAAGCACTCCGGTTGTTTGTCAGCTTAACTGAAGGTAAACAGGTGTGCTGACAAGCTCTTTACTGTTAGATACTTCTGTGCAGGGAGGTTTTTTTTCTTGTGCAGCAGATGTTTGCATCAACACCTAAAACAAGCTACAGTTTTACCTTTGTTTTCAACAAATGCATCAGCAGAAGACACACAGCATTATGTTACAGATTAGAAGTACCTTTTGACACATGCTTCATACAAAAGGCCCGTTCACATGAAAATAAACGTCCACTTTGGGATTTAAATCAACATAAATGATAACATAGATCCATCCTGCAAGAAGCAAACAAAAACTTGTAGCTGTACATGACTTTTTACAGAACTTCTCACAAATAAGTACTTCTACTTTTATAAATTATTGTCCAAAAAATAAATAAATAAATTCAAGCTTACGTTAAAAAAATAGAGATGAACAGCTGTCATCCAGCAGAACTTCACATCTGTCCAACAGCAGCATTACTGGTTTAATGACTTTGTTATATAAGAAGTTCATGAAGCAGCAGATTTATAATGTGATGAAGTCAGATAGTATTTGTTTTCACAAATTTCACAGTGTTTTCATGTGAGGTAGGCTAACAGAAATGTCATGTCAGAAAGAAAATGCTCATTGAAGGTCATCGACAGCAGTGATTCTCAACTGGTCCACTTTCATCACAAGTCCTTGCTTCAATAAAAAGAACCTAATATCACAACTTCACACTAAATTATTCAAGCATTAATCAGAAGACTGATAGAACAATCAGAATGTTTCTGATTGAAAACAGGCTCACTTCCTGTTAGGGCTGCCACAAACGATTATTTTAATAATCGATTAATCACCGATTATTTATTCGATTAGTCGACTAATCG
>NW_013954005.1:18204-36480 GCF_001266775.1 Austrofundulus limnaeus
TAATAATAATGTACTCTAACTTCAGTCCTGTTCTAGATTTTTGCATTTTATTGTAAGGCCCCCTTCAAAATGAACAGTGATCCCACTTTGAAATTAACAAATCATGTAGAAAGTGAATGATGTTTTTACTGCTGTTTGTCTCAGTCATTTCCTGCTGCATCCTAAAATGAAACCCACACCAGGAGACTGTAACTTGTTAAAGAAGAAGGTATTTTCTGAGTGAAAGGACGGTTAGTGCAACTCATCCACTGATGCAGTCCTGTAGGGGCTACGCTGGTAAACCAGGATAGTTTCAACATCTGCCTGGAATGGAGGAAATCCCTGTTGAAACATGAACACCACTAGACCGCTGAAAGTCTGCTGTGATCTCTAGCACCAAGCTACGAGGATCAGATCCTTTAACCCAGTGTCTCTGCTGTGACTGTTACAGTTTAGTTGGTTAATTCGTAAAAGCTGCAGCTCTAAGACGCCTGCTACAACTCTGTGAACATTTAAAGAGAAAACTTGTTTCGAACATGTTTAAAGGTCATGTGACTCAGATGTGTGACTCCTGCTAGGAAAGCGAGAACCCACCCTGAACGTTTTGGGAACATTTTAGGACCTCCCAGGTGCCGTTTGAGGTACTGATTTTAGGACCTTGAAGTTTAGATTTGGGGGCGTCATGGATTGTACTTGTCTCTTCAGCAGTCACACGTTTAAACGTAAAGTCAACAGCTTGAATATTGTATTCAATAAACTGTTGATGATTTTTTTATGGTACCTACATGACAGCAGCCATCAGAAGCAGAGCTGCCTCATTTTGAGTTTTCCATCATGTGTTTCAGTCAGAGCAGAAACATCCCACAGAAGCTGTAAGATGTTACGCAGCAGGTGTTAAACCAGCTCCAATGATTTATAGTCATTTAAATGTTTCTGCTGACTTCAGTAGCTCCAACACACAAACTGAACAGAATGAGCCAACACTCAGGTGTGATACATCATTGTGTTTCCTTCTACCTGGCAGAGGTCCTAATGTTTTGGCTGATTGGTGACTGGTTGTTGGCAGTGTTAACTTCTGAAACATAAAATCTATTAGCTCTTTCTGACAGAATACTTTTATAATTTTGAATCTTTATTTTTGTTACATTGTTTTTACATTTTCCATGAGGAATATTTTGTGCTTACTACTCTGCAAATGAGTGAAGCTGGTTTTTAATCATTGAGTGCATCAGTTAAACCCAATGTTGTTAAACAGCCAGGAGCTTTAAGTGGGCACATGACGAGGGGCTTAAAGTGGGTCTTTTGATTATAACAATGTGGAGGACAGAATAGTATGGAGCTAAATTGCGGTCATAAGTTTTGTTCAAAACAAAAGAAACTCGAAACTGAAAAATATTTTTGAAACTGGAAAAAAAATTTGTATCTGAAAAATAACTTTGAAACTGAAAAACAATTTTGAAAGTGAAAAAATAATTTTAAAACTGAAAAAAATATATTTGAAACAGAAAAAAATACTTGAAACTGAAAAACAATGGATTACAATCTGGAAAAGTTTCAAACATCTTGTCTTTTCAGTTTCAAACTATATTTTCAGTTTCAAAATCTCCATTTTTCAGTTTCAATTTTTATTATTTTGAACAAACCTTATGACTCCAATTTAGCGCCGTAGATAGGACACGATTAAATATAACTAAATTCAATTTCTGTAAAATGCAGAATGTAGAATTTGTAGATGTGTGGATTTTTTTTTTCATTTAACTTGATTTATGCTGCTGCAGACTTCATTTGCCAGGAAATATGTTGTGAGTTTTAGGTTTATATGTCAACCAAAACATCTCCTTTGTTCATTGCAGGAGAAAAAAAAACTTTTTAACTCAAAGTTAACAGAGTAAATTTCTACACAAGTACCTTTACTTCTACTTAAGTAAAATTTCAACTGAGTAACTTTACATTTACTTGAATAAATTGTTTAGCACTCCTTTCACTTCTGGCAGGAGTTAAATATGTGCAACGTTCAAAGGTCTAACTGAGCACAGGGTGAATCAAAAGTCTCAGGACACATTATTTCAGAAAGAAAAGAGAAATGGAAATATTTGAATACTGCTGCATAGAATGGCTGAGTGGGTCTATCTTATGACCAGAACATGGTGTCAAGAAACCCAGCTGTACCAGCAGCTGAAGGAATTGGAAACAGGCCTTCTGACCCCAATCTTGACCCCCAGCTAGGGAGAGTGAGAGATCGGCGAAGAAGTCACAAACAGAGCCAAGAAGGAGGAACATCAGCCCAAAAAGATGAAAAGGAGAAAAGAAAGAAGAGAAAGAAAGAGTGAACAACATAATTTTAATGCTGGCAAATGGTAATCAAATTAAATGATTTAAATGCTTGTTGCAATGTGTGGTTTGAGTAATGAAATATGCTTTAAAATTGAGTGTTAAGGTGTGTTTTAATGTAAGATGGTGGATTATTGAAATGTATTTTTATATATTCTTAAAGTTTAGAAAGATAATAAAATGTGTGTGTGCAGCAGCATAAGATGGTTAAAACAACATGTTCCATTCGAGCAGCAACAGGAAGAGCAGGTGCAATGGTTCTGATAGGAAAGAGGAAGTGGGTTACTGGCTGTGGAGAGGAAGCAGACCAAATAAGGGCACGGGGGGATGCTTTGCTGAGACTGAGGCAGCTCATGAAGAGGAACTTTAAAAGGCCTACATGACAATGGAAAGTTCCAGTGACAGTTGTATGTTGGGCCAACTGGCCAATCACAGACTGACATGAGGGCACAGATGGAACAAAGAAGAGGAAGTGATAGCGCCCAAAACTGTATAAAAGAAGGAGTTTTGAGCTGTTCTGGGCCCACTTGGGCCAGCCTGGAGAACAAGCAGCAAGGCAAGGAGCAACCAAAGAAGAGGAGTCGGCCATATTGGATCAAATAAAAGGCTGTCCTGTGACTTTTGACTCACACTGTAGAATGGAAGTGTGTGACTGAACAGGTCTCAAAGCCGAAAAACGAACTGTTGTGACCTGAAATACAAATCAGATTTCACTTCTTGTAACCAAAAACAGCTGTTTACGACACAGAAGGGTGTCAGATGTTAAAATCTGAAGTTTTGATTCGCTGATACAGACACAGTTTGGTGTCTGAGCTCCCTCTGCTGACATGCCTGAAATATTAATTTGTGGCAAAATGAATAAAAAAACAGATCTGATGCTTCTGAGGAAACTTCTTTTAAACATTCCTCTGTTGTTTCTCGCTCAGAAACAGATAATGACCAGTGAAAACACTGAGGCCTAGCTATAGGATGTTTTTTGTTGAGGAGCAGCGGTTTTACTCCGAGCTCACCCCCAGATGATGGAGGAATCTTATTTCAGCTGTTTGTATCCAGGATCTCGTTCTTTCACTTCTGATTTGTACTTGTTAAATGATGGTCATAGCTGAGGGTTGTAACGTCAAACAAACTAAAATCAAGAGCTTTGCCTTTCATCTCCTTCACCATGTCAGGCTGGAGCTGTGCTCTCATTACTGTCAGAGAGGCACAGATCTGTCCAACCAGTCCCGCCTCGTTCTGGAAGCCATGTGAACTCCTCTGCTTGAGGCAGAGACTCGTCCCCAAACTTGGAGGGATGGTTCCACCTTTTCTGGCTGAGACCAATGACCTCAAAGTCAGAGGATCTGTGGTAGAACTCCTGAAGACAAATGTTTATCTGCATGCTTTTTAAAGAGCTTCAATGTTTTGTATACCACCTCTAAAAGTTGCATCAGAACCTCCCTTTGTTGATATTATTGCATAGTACGGACAGACTGAGCAGGTAAACTGTCAGCGATCTGTGGTTTGTTGTTAACTAGTAGGTAAGATGTAAAGTTTACTGGCTTTAATTTTAAACTGATCATTCACTGAACTTCCAACTTAGACCAGGACACAGAGTTGATCATCATCATCCTCAGTGAGTCGGGCTACAAATTAAAATCAGAGGAGAATCATGTTTCAAACAGCACTTTAACTAACTGATCAGTAAAAACAGAAATAATCAGTCTGACCTTTAACCCCTTCTATTTAGGCCTAAAGTACTCGTTGACAAAACAATCCCCAAATCACAACAGCACATTGAATTTTCCATTTATATACAGGTTTCTGTGGGATAAAGTCTGAATATATTAAATAAAATCTGAGGACTTTTCATCAAGACAAAACATCAAGAAAACCACAAGTTCTGATCCTTTAAGACTGACAGGGTAAAAACTAGATCATTTACTTCCTCTTATGTTGAAGCACTCTAAAGAATGTCCACTTTGATATTCTGACAGCTGTAAATAACCACATTAAACAAAACTAGAGGGATGTTTTTGTGAGGTGTAAAATCATTTCCTGTCAGGAATAACAACAATCTCTTCCTCTTCTCTGCTTGTTTTGTTGGTCTGTTGAAATGGATCCACTTCGTCACTTCTCTTACTTTTATTTCCCGCTCTCTTCTGGTTTTTTGTTGCCTTTGCTGTCATGAGTTGCTGCAGACGAGTGGCTTTCTTGAGTGAAGGTTGTTGCATCACTTCAGGTCGATGCCTTCAGGTGGCGCCTTCTTCTCCTTGGCCTAACAACACAAACAAAAACACAAATAAGATTAACAAATATGTTTACAACTCAAAGCAAGTTTTTACCTCCTTAGATGCTTTACCTTTGTTATTATTATAAATCATTTAGCATTAATATAAACTGGCCTGTTGGACAAAAAAAAAAGCTCTTAAGTGACAAAATTAAATCAGATTTCTCTAAACTAACACCAACTAAATAAAGACATCTTATTTAAAATAAGTGACTGTCCTGCCGTCAGTCTGTCCTATCTGAACCGAAGCTTTAATTGATTGATTGAATTAACAATAATATTGCATGGACATACACATGAAGTGCATCCATTATTAGTACACATCCATTGTACTATGTGTACTTAGCTAACACAAGAAAGTGAGAACACATCATTTTTGATCTAAATTAATTTAACTATAATTTAACTCCATCAGAGTGGTCTCAGGCGTCTTGGTGGTGTAGTGTCCAAGAGTGGGGGCCTCTTCTCAGGAATGCACAGATGTGTTATGTCTCTTTTAGACCCCAGCTTCAGAGCTCGGCACATATTACCATATTAGGAAAGGGAATGCTTAAGGTATACCGTGACAAAATTTATGATGCCTCTTTTGAACTACACTGTGAAGCCTATAAAGAGCCTTGTACGCCCCCACCCTTGGCCTTCGTACTTCATCTTTCTTCCTTGGTGAATCATTTGGCTTGAAGGCCACAATTTGGTTTTTGGCTATAATCTCCTGGACTGCAAAATAAAGATTCTTGCTGTTCAACCAGCCTGTTTCAGAGTTTCTCTCTTCATTGAGCAGCAGCAGTTCAGCAGAACCAGCAGATGTGGTTATTTCACCACAGTGGTTTCTTTATTTTACTTCTTGTCTCTCAATTTGTGAACACGACCTGCTCTCTGTAGATTTACACATTTTCTTGTATTCTTTCTATTGTCACATGATTGATTGAGCAGAACTCAGGGGATGTTTTTTTACCTATTTTTTGCTGATCTTTTCTCTGAGGTGAATTAGGACAGGCCCTTTAAATGGGGTGATTATTTATGCAGTCGCTTATTTTAATTATATTTTTTAAAAATATCATTACTTTGGAGATATTTGATTTCACTTTGTCATTGCGAAGGGTTTTTCTTTTGTCAAAAAGGCTGATACATATTGAACATGGCTGATTTCCTTCCTTCCATCCATCCATCTGAAGAAATTTTGTAACTGATTAATTGAATATTAGATTCAGTATTGTATTTTATACTTTCTGATCATTTCAGTCTGTAAGGTTGAAGCTGACAAAGAGTTGGTGTGTGTGTCATCATATGTTCTTTCTTTTAGCCTAAACAAAAATGAGTGACGTTCTGATGTCTGACGTAAAAGGTAACACCTCTGGGGTGTAACCAGGAAGAAAGATACATTATGAGCGCCATTCATTATTATAGTGAAAAGGAGTTGTCACAGTGTGTTAGAGTCTCTGATTCTAAGCAGAGCCGCTCTGCTTTGTTTGGGTTTTCTTGATATGAACCCAAGGCCTTACACTGAGGCCTGTGCTGCTGAGTGCTGCTGTAAACCTGATTGGAGTCAGAAGATTAAAAATAAAGTTTTAAAGAAGAAATCCAGCCGATTCCTGTTTTATTCAGACATACCATTTTGAACAACGCAAATTTTTCCTACAAATCCATCCATCCATCCATCCATCCATCCATCCATCCATCCATCCATCCATCCATCCATCCATCCATCCATCCATCCATCCATCCATCCATCCATCCATCCATCCATCCATCCATCCATCCATCCATCCATCCTCTACAGTTTGTTCCAGAGTCAGGTCGCAGGGGGCAGCAGTTTGAGCAGAGAGGCCCAGACCTCTCTTTCTCCGGCCACCTCTTCTAGCTCTTTCTGGGGGGGACTTCAAGGTGTTCCCAGGCCAGAAGAGAGACATAGTCTCTCCAGCATGTCCTGGCTCTTCCACAGGGTCTCCTCCCAGCAGGACATGCCTGAAGCATCTCCCTACGTTAAGGAGGCATCCTTACCTGATGAACCAGCTCAGCAGATGAACTGCCTGTATCCATAACCTTCTTCTTTCAGTCACTATCCAAAGTTTGTGACCATAGGTGATATGGTCCATAGGGTAGGAACGTAGAGAGCTTTGTCTTACAGCTCTGCTCCCTCTTCACCACAACAGACCAGTACAGAGTCTGCAAATAGTAAATGGGCTGTACTACATTGCTTCTTTCTATTCAGTCAGGATACTCAAAGCACTTTACACTACAATCTGTGCCATCATTTACCCATTCACACACACATTCACACACAGATCATTGTACTTGCATCCAATTGAGGACTTCATATTCACTTCCATTCATTTTTGTAACTGCATTTATGCCTAATCCTAACCATTACTGGTTTGTATACCTAACCCTAACCTGCACCAAAACCTCTAAACCTAACTATTAGAGCACAGTAGGGCTGAAAAAAAATGTGAGGACTGGGAAAAGGTACACCAAGGATCATACTCGTGAATGAAACCCCAAGATACTTGAACTTTTCCACTTGAGGCAGAACCTCGCCTCAACCTGGAGAGAGCAATCCACCTTTTTCTGAGTGAGAAACACGGTCTCAGATGTGGAGATGTTGATCCTCATCTCAACTGCTTCACACTCAGCTGTGAACTGCTTCAGTGTGAGCTGAAGAACGTGGTGCAATGTTGCCAGCAGGACCACATCGTCTGCCAACAGCAGAGATTGAATCATGAGACCCCCAGGCTGCACCGAGAAATTCTGTCCATAAAAATGGTGAATAGAATCGGAATCTGCCTCCTACCCTGAAAGGGTGTGATGGACCCACCCTAGTGGGAAAGATTTGCTTTCTGTAAAAATTTGTTCCAAATTGTGTCAAAAGTAAAGACTTCAGGCTTTACATGATTTTTTTATTATGTTGATAGACCAAGTAAAACCAAAGTTATGATAAATAAATTACAGGACTTAAAAAAAATCTTCGTTATATTTGAAGCGGAGAGGAACACCAAGCGGACTGACCAGGGAAACCTCCAGTCAGTCTGCCTGATGGCATTAATCATCAAGTGCCAAAAATTAATCGATTAAAGTTTTTCTAACAATTAATTGTTCACAATACAATTTTGCCCAATCCCAATCATGCACCTGATTCACATGACCCCTCCTGCAGGTGGTGGGCCCACAGTAAAGCAAATTCATGTTGCTCGTTGGGGCTGCGCCTGCCTGGACACGAATAAACCAGACCACCAGACACTCACTGATGCAAGTAGGGGTCTCTGCGGACGAGTGGGCGTGTCACAACGAAAGGCGATTCTAAAGCAACACACCTGATCAGACGGACTTTTTAAAAGGGACACACCTGACTGGATAAGCAAAAAAGGGGCGTCACCGTACAGCACCACCTGATTGGACAAGAACAAAAGGGGTGTCACCGTACAGCACCACCTGATTGGACAAGAACAAAAGGGGTGTTACCGTACGGCACCACTTTTTCTGGAGAACTCTACTTGGGTCACATTTCTCCTGGTTAACCTTAGTGTTGGGGTCAGGGTCAGGCTGTAAAGAAGTCAAGCAGGGTCTAAGGAAACCGTCATGTAGGCCTCAGAGCCCACAGTATATGGTTTAGACACGCCCACTTTGATTCCGCAGATAACCCTTTCTCCACTGATGAGCCCCTCCCCACATCCAGGCAAGGGTGTGAGGTTGTGTGTTTTTGTTATTCTGTGTTTTCTCTGTGTCTCCACCCGTCAGTTCTCCTCAGCTTATTTCCTTGTCATTTCTCAGCTAACCATCCTCACCTGTCTTGAATCCCCAATTAGTTCTCCCTCCAGGTGTTTGTAATTTTCCCTCTCCCTCTGTCTATTTAAATACTGGTCTTGTCCTCCACAGACTCACTGGTTCATTGTTTGGTTTCCCCACCAACTGTTATGGTTTCTCGTTATCTCCTTGTCGTTCTTTAAGTTTTGTTTATTTAACTGCCCTGACAGCTTTTTGTTTTATTTTTGATAAAATAAATATTTTTCTTAAAACTCTTACCTCCGTCCAGATTTGGATTCATTCCTTAGTTAAAACGTAACAAAGGGACACTGATCTCCTTAATTGTTTTTGTTCATACAAGTGTTTTGAACTGCTCAGGCCTGTCACCTAGGACCAATCTGCCTCGTGAGACCCAGTTTTTATTGTCCCCGACTTTATGGTTCCTAGGATCATTCAGACACATAAACTCCTCTACCACAATACGATGGAGGAGTTAGGGCTAGGGTCCACTGTGCTGATTCATTTTGACCATGTCTGATTAAAAAAAGCCTAAAACTTAAGAAGGTAAAGCAACCAACAGTAACCTACAAACCAACAACTGAAAACAGTTATGTTTAAGTCTAACTTCAAACCAGAACAGGTCAGTTTACTTTGAACCACTGCAAAAATAAAAAGAGTTTATTTTTCAATCATGAAAAACGTACTCATGAAGATTCCAGCATTCTGATGTTCAACTCACCCTCAGAGATGGTCGAGGAGGCCTGACTGGTCTAACTGGAGGTGTTGGCTCAGGTTGTGGGTTTTCCTGCCTTCTGCCCAGGGGCTCAAGGTCATCAGCAACATCAGGACAACCGATGTATCCCCCAGCACCGAAGACTGATCCCAAATCCCCTTCTAAAAGACTGTGGCTGTTTGCAGGGTTGAACACACTCTGAGCAGCTGACACATTGCTGATGGTCTTATGAAGTCTGTCTGTGGTGGCAGAACATATGTTTGTGTTGCTGGGTTCCAGTCCCAGTAGATTCTCTGATCCCAGATCACTGTCTGAGCTGTTATTAGAAGAACTCAGATCGGCCTCTGCTTCTACAGGACTCTGGTTGTTGTTTCCTTCAAGAGGATTTTCTGTGTTGGTCAAGTCCAGGTCCTCCTGGTTTTCATGTGTGTCTAAATCAAGTAGCTGCTGGTTTTCATTGATACTGAGCTCCTGAACTTCCTTATACTCATGATTATCTGATGCGAGCAGATCTAGATTTTCTTTGTTGTCGTAACTCAAAAGCTCTTGATTCTCATACTGATCTAAGTCCGGCACCTCTTGATTTTCAGGATGGGAGAATGCCAACAGTTCCTGATTAACATGGTCACAAGTTTCCAGCACTTCTTGGTTATCATGGCTACAAAGTTCAAGGAATTCCTCATGGCTGGTACTGGAACAAGGCTCCAACACTTCTTGGTTTTCATGACCGCTAAAATCAGCGAGTTCCTGGTTTTTATCAGCATCCAGCTCATTGTTTTCACAGTGACAGGGCTCTGTCACTTCTTGGTTTCCAGAATATGGCAGCGTTGGAAAATTCTGGTCACAAGGTTGAAACACTTCTTGGTTTTCATAAGTGTGAGGTTTTAGTATTTCCTGATTGGCAAAGTCAAAGTTCTCCATTTGCTCATTATCTTCATAGGTGCAAAGGCCCATCACCTCCAGGTCACCATGATCACAAAGGTCCAGGACCTCCTGGTTCTCTTCCTCAGGACTGAGCTTAAAGCCATAAGGATCGGAGTCACGTACCATCTGAGAGGCAGTGATTTCAAACCCGTAAGGATCAAAGTTCAGTTCATGTGGTGGAGAAGAGGAGGCTTCAGGATCGAAGCTCATGATATTTTCAATCGATTTTGGGCTCAGATCAGCTTCATCTGGGTCAAGGAAGGAGTGTTGAGAATGTTCTGGACTGAGTTTAAACCCATACGGGTCAAAGGAAGGCTGGCAGCTTGGTTCGTAGTTCAACTCGAAGTCATTTTGTTCCAAATCAGGCTGAGCGAGGTTCTGAGAGTCCAGTGAGTTCTGGGGAGGTGCAGGGTTCTGAGGGTTCTGTATGACGTTACAAACCTCTTCAGTTTTATTGCAGCTTGAGTCACAGGGCAGAGTTTGATTTATGTCATCTGTCCAATCGAGCTCCAGCTCTGAATGTTCACTGTGCTGATGGAAACCTTCAGCTGGGCAAGAACTCACACCTAGCAGAGGAAAACCCAGGGTTATTATAGTTAACTAAAACTAACGAAAAAACTAAAATTAAAAAATTTTTTAGTTAACTGAATTAAATAAAAACTAAAACAAAATGTAGAAAATATTAACTAACTAAAACTGTATATCGTTTTACAAAACTAACTAAAACTAACTGAAATTATCAACAGAATATCCTTCCTTTTAGTTTTTTAAAATAAAATAAAATAAAAAAATAAAAGACCCCCACCCAAGCCACTACGATTATGGGATGAACCTGGTAGCATGACATTTATTAGGAATAAAGACTTCTGAGTTCTGGTGCATTTCTGCGTGCGGGGGTCATTATGTTACCACTATGCGGTATCTAGTTTGTTGTTGTTGTTTTTTTTTCAGAGTAACACCGGTAAATAACAAACAAGGGCAACACCTGATCATAGTTTATCAATATGCATAACATTATGTTAGATATTATGTGCAATGTGTAGTGAGACATTTGAAGCAACAAAAGGTGGAGAGATGGCGAAAGTTCAGGAGAGGTCTGAAATTAGTTTAGTGAAATACAGTATATAATAGCTTGTTAATACTTTTTAAACATAATTTTTTTATCATGAGAAGAAGAGAGAGGAGAACAGGTGGAGCATCAGGTTGTGAGGTCCTGTTTAAAAACCATATTAATTATAATAGATGCAGATTGAGCAGGTGAGGACTGATGTCAGGTTGATGTTTCATTATTTCCACAGTTATAAGGGTTTGAGTTAGGTTGTGATTAGGTTGTCAGCTGCAGAACAGCACCCCACTAGAGTTCTGTACATTTATCTGGTGAAATGCTTCTCCATAGTGATAAATATGTGAATTTTTTTTTCTTGTTTAGTTTAAAATGAGCCACCTTTAGGTTCAGGAGTGTACCTCATCGCTGAAGCCATTTTGTATGTTTAGCAGCAGCAGTGCAGGGGCTGCACAAAGGAGACAAGAGGAGAGCAGGTACAGAGCTGGAGCTCTTGAATTAAATTAGTGAAAACTTTTACTGTAAGTTTTACTGTAGGTTGTGCTGTAAACAGAGCTGACAGAATATGAGAGTAATGCATACATCTGTAAATCAGTTGTATGATAAAAACCTTAACAGATACTTTTTAGCTTCTGTAAGTCACTTGCTGGTGCTGTACATTACAGTTTGTGGTATTCTCTGTTGTAAATGTGTTGATGTCTTGCAGGGACATCAGAGCAGGAAGTCAGAGTGAGGGAGAGACAGGAGCAGACCAACAGGTAAAAGAGAGGAACACAGAACAGGTATTTTATATTAGAAAGTCTTGTGATGGCAATAATATTTGTAAATATTGCAATGGTGATATCAGATGTGATCTATGTCTTTTATTTCCTCTCTTTCTAATCTGTACTTCCTATTTTATGTGATTGTTAGTATGTTTGGTCAGGTGTGAGCTTTTGCTGCCATGAGACTCTGTCCTACTGGATAAATATTGCATTAGCATGAAAAATACAACTTCAAACCTCTTCAAATACATTAGTCAACAATTACAATGCATCAAGAAGTCCTTTGTGGTATGAATATTGCACACTCTGACATTGTGATGACAATATATTTGTTATGCTGTGCAATCCTATAAGACTAGAGATATTTTGTTGGGTGATTTACCCACATCACCAATTTTTCAAGAAAAGATCCAATAGCTTTGCAGTGTAGTTGATTTACGACATATTTCTGCTCAGACTATGTACAAATCTGTCAGGTTTCCAATATTATGTGCCCCCTCAATAGTGAACTCATTCCTACACCCTTGGCTGCTGGTTAGTTAACTCAGAAACACCACAAGCAGGAGGATGCATTGGCAAATATGTTTTTTAAACTATAAGAAAACTAATACTAGAAATGTCCTGATGCATCTCAATAATCCAGGTAAAAAATCAAAAAGAAAAAAATTGTATAGGTCTTCTGGACGGGTTCTTCTCTAATGAAACGTTTCGTCTCTYYTCYAAGAGACTTCTTCAGTCTGAGAGTTTCAGGCAAAATTCAGGCTTWTAAGCMCTGCCTCMATGTGACTGATACTCACATCACATGGCTATCGTTGACACCTAATTAACACCTATTGTTAACAGGGGGTGGAGTGATACTGGCAATGGCAGCACTGTAGGAGGGGGACAACTGAAAACGGAGGCCTCCACCTCTGTTTAATGATGGACGGTCTTTCTTCGGCACAAACAGAGCAATATTGTATATGCTGTGAAGTGCCAGGAGGACTGCGACCAGTTATACATTGGGGTAACAAAGCAGCCACAGTTCAAAAGAATGTCCCAACACAGACGAGCTACATCTAATGGCCAGAACTCTGCAGTTTTCACTCATTTACAGGCCAGCGGTCACTCTTTCAGAGATGAGGATGTTCTCATTCTTGATAGAGAGGAACGTTGGTTTGAGAGAGGAGTAAAAGAAGCCATTCTTGTGAAGAAAGACCGTCCATCATTAAACAGAGGTGGAGGCCTCCGTTTTCTGTTGTCCCCCTCCTACAGTGCTGCTATTGCCAGTATCACTCCACCCCCTGTTAACAATAGGTGTTAATTAGGTGTCAACGATAGCCATGTGATGTGAGTATCAGGCAGTGCTTAAAAGCCTGAATTTTGCCTGAAACTCTCAGACTGAAGAAGTCTCTTAGAGGAGAGACGAAACGTTTCATTAGAGAAGAACCCGTCCAGAGGACCTATACAATTTTTTTCTTTTTGTTTTTTTTTTGTTTTTTTAATACTAGAAATAATAAAAACTAAAACTAAGCAGTAAACAAACAATAAAAACTAATAAAAAGTAGCAAATCCACTGTAATAACTAATAAAAACTAACTGAATTAAAAGAAAAAAAGTCAAAACTAACTAAAACTAAACTATAATGAAAAATCCAAAACTATTATAACCTTGGGAAAAACACAGTCCTCAAGCTGCAGAGTTGCAGAAGTTAAACTACATTACTTTGTAACGAGACCAGGTGAGATGAGACTTAAGGAGTAGTTACAAAAAATAAACAAAGCTTTTAACACAAAGTTAACTTAGTGGCCTCTCTCCTGTCCTGTTTCTCACGTAGGGCCCACATGGACATTTTATTTCAGTATCATTTTGTTTATTACTTTGTGATTCTGAACCAGCTTCAGAATCTACAGGAACTGAACTAAACTGGACTTAGTTTGACCCAGATCCCGGGCAAAGACAAGGATTTATCACAAACTGTTTGATCAGACACCCCTCCTTTTACAACCGGGAGACCAACTGGTTTTAATCAAATAACACCTTTATCTTCTTACTTATCAGGACCCCTTTGATTTAGACCAAGCTGAAACCAATGCTATTGGTTGATTGACAACCAATAGCATGACAACACCCCCTAAGGACTGAGAACTGAAAAGTAACTTTAAAACAATTGAACATTAATGAA
This sequence comes from Austrofundulus limnaeus, assembly GCF_001266775.1. Lineage (NCBI taxonomy): Eukaryota > Metazoa > Chordata > Actinopteri > Cyprinodontiformes > Rivulidae > Austrofundulus > Austrofundulus limnaeus. Next base: position 32,170 of record NW_013954005.1, read on the forward strand.
ATAACTACAGTGTTATTTTTCTTGTTAAATATAAAAAAGAAAGAAAAGAAAAAGAAAATGCTCTTCTGTATGTATGTTCCTGTGTAGACCTTAGCATGTTTTCCTGCTTTAGTATCTGGACTTTACCTGGTATTAACTCTGTTTAAAGTAGTCTGAAAGTTATATTTTCACATTCTCAGTTTTATTGTTATTTCTTTATTTCACAATTTGATTTATTCCACAAATGAAGTTGCTGTTTCACTTAGTTCTTTATTTTGGTAAAACCTTTTCCTTTATTAATAACATGACTTGCTATGAGTATAAATGCAACATAACTTAGGGATTAATGTTTCCCCTTTTATGAAAATTAAGAATTAAGGGTTATTTCTTTCATTTAGTGGACCTGATTTAAATTTGGCTAAATTCACTGCATTAATAAGTAATTATTAATTAGTAAGTGTAGAAGTCAAAGTTTTGTTAAATGCTTGTGTTTAGAAAGTCATCTGACGGAGAGGCAGAGTAATAAAAATTGACATTTTTTTAGCTCCGGTTTCTGTGTGATTATTTTATTTGAGTTCAATTTTATCTTTATATTATTTCAATTGCCTTTCTTTTCTTTTAACATAGTTGTAGTATTATCTCATTACACACCATTCTCCCATAAACCTGTATTCAGCATTTCCTGTCATCACCTCCCATCCTTCAATACACAACAGTGTATCAACTTTAAATGAACTTGTCCGTGTTTTAATGTGAAACGTGATATTCATCTAAGAAAAGAAGTCACGCTGCTTCAGGAAAATTTTCTAGACTGATAAGCATTAACATAATGCAACATTAATTTTCCCTGCATAGGGTGGCGCCCCAAATAATTAAAATAACAAGACTTGAATTATTAATAATTCATAATTTACTTTAATTCATAACATTATCTATAAAGTCACTACACTCAGACCTTCTACCTCTAAAGGTACTAACAAACCATAAACTGTAGAAGTCTAAATCTCAGTTAGACCTAAGCTCTGTGATTACAAATTCAAATAAGCATCACTGTACCTTGTTCCTTTGCCTCAGTCACAGTCCGGTCTGCCAGAGACCCAACGCTCTGTTCCTCTATGTCAGAGGGAGGGGACACAGGACAAAGATCCAGCTCATAACCGTTAGGGTCAGATTCTACAGACGGCTGACCCTCAGACTTCCAGTTGTGTCTCAGCTCAGGCATGAGTTCTTCTGATGAGCTCTGGATGGGTTTAAAGCTGCAGGATTCAGGTCCAACATCAATGGTTTCCAAGTCTTCTCTGCTGTAGCTGATCTCGATGTCGCTGTCTTCTTCTGGGAATTCTGACTCAAAGCACTGAGTTCCTGTTGAGGCTTTGTTTTCAGCGCAGGACAGACTGACGTCTTCATCCTCACCAACATTTCCAGCAGCATCGTTAGAGTCCGCCACTGCATCCGGAAACAAAATATCCGCTGCAAAAGGGTTGCTGCCTTTGAAAGGGTCTGAAGCAAATCCATCTGGAATGAACAATCAACATTTATAAACACCAAGCAAGCCAGATTCGAACTTTTGGTAAACTTTGGGGAAACACACAGAAAACTACTCATATTAACATGAACACAAAGATTACTGCCCACCTGATGAGTCTGTTTTAGTAAACAGGTCTTCGTTGAAGAGATCATCTACAAATAAAGAACAAATAAACACGTTAATTAAACCTCAGTATACCTAGGTCACATAATCAGATAACCGTTAAATAAATTCATTATGAAATTTAACTCAGCTGATGTTTACCAGAAGCATCACATGGATCTGAACTCAGAGTGTACTCTGGTACTTCTTAAAGACCAAATATTAAAAGGATCCACGATTAGTTGTAACATTAGACTTTATTTGATAAACATTTATTTTAACTGTAAACTAAAGACTGTAAAAATACTGTGGGCTGTTTAGTTTAGTAAATTTTTAAAAATGTATTTTAACACGGACGGAGCCATTTTATTTACACGCAAAGCATTCTGGGTAAATGATGATGTGGATAGGTCATCAGTGTGAGCGAACTATATCCACCCTGAAGGTTAATCTTGGACAATATCTGATGATCGACTCTTTTAAATGAAACCAGAGAGCGTTGACAGAGAGGAGAAGGTAGAAATGACTCAGCCTGTAACTGAAAATATGGATGGAGGACAACAGAGCGACTTCATGGAAGAAGAACCTCAGCTTAGCCTGTTAGCTTTAGCGCCAACGCTATATTGCATTAAATGTATTAGCTTGGTGCTAGTGCAACAAACTAACAAGCTAAACTGAGCTCCTCCATTCATATTTTCACCAGCTGTCCCACAACCCAGAGAGGAGGTAAAGAAAATTAATGGATGAATCTTACAATAAGAAATGACAAATCCATGGCCAATTTAGTCTTTTTGTAAACTATGTTAATGCAGCCTCATGCAACACTGCAAGACTCCACAAGATGTGTAGCATTCAGTGTGTATTGAGAGTGACTTTAAGCAACAATCACATCAAATTTAGCTCAATATCTGCAAAATTTGAGTTATAATCATTTTTATGTTAATACATATAGATTAACTGTAGCCATACTGAGTTGACTCCAGAATTTAATCAGTTGTAGTCGTTCATCCAGTAATTACCTTTTAATATTTTTGCTTTAGGCCAAAGCAATTCACAATTTTTGTGCTCCAAGTACATATTGAATGTTATTCACCTGCTGCTAACTCACAAAATCTTTGCTCAGGATCTGTGAAATTGTCATTTATATGTATTTTTGCATTAAGGTCACTTCATTGTGGCATCCATCTTGAATTAGGTTGAGTCTAAAAGCCAATAACCGGAACCGGACGGGAACATAGCGGAAAAACAATCGGTCCGACCCGTACCGACTCGTACCTACACCGACCGTTCCGACACTACACTAATGGAAAAGGGGCATAAGGTGTCTGTGTAACCCACTTTCTGACATTTTCTTTTATTTAGTAGGAAAACAAACATTTTAGATTGTAAAAGTTACAAACTCCTGACATAGGTCTTCTTACTTAGGTCATCCAAAAACATTCACACTCTACCTTTAATGTGTCCAAAACTGATTCAAAAGTTGGAAGAACTTGTAAAATACAGGTTGATGGTCTACCTGCTAGGCCTTGCTGCCTGACACACCTCCAACTGTGCCTTTGTGCAAGCACACTCACCTGAACACCTCCTGCCTGGTGATTTCAAGAAAAATCAATATTGTGCTTGTCCAGATTGTTCCAAGTTCAGAAGACAGGTATAAATACTGTATGTATCAGAGTGAATCTGAAACAGTTTAACAGTTTCAGCCCTCCAGCACAGTGTGGAGGAAAGCAAAGGACACATGTTTGTTCTTCTATCCTCATGGGGACTTTGCATAGACTTCCATTAATTTCTACAGCCTACCCCTAACCGTTGGAGTTTAGAAGTCATCATGCTTTTTGAAGGTGTTTCTGTATTAGCATGCTAAACCTGCTTTGTTATCTGTTGCTTTGTGCGTTTTTGCAAAAGACAAGCAGGCTGCGATTCGTATGTTTCAGAAACATTCTATCATTCTTACATTGCTGTTTCAGTTACGCAAAATGCTTTCAGTTTCGCATGCAAATTGCTTGTTTTCCTTTTTTTAATAGGATGGCCTCCCTTCTCCCCTTATAGCCATCCCCTCCACACCATTATGTTTTTTTTGTGTGAAGAGAAAAATAGAGAGAGAGAGAAAAACAGAGAGAAGTAATTAGAAAAATAGAAAGACTGAAATAGCGATTAGGATTGTATTAAATATACACCAACAAAACACAGGACCACACACCCAACATCTGTCCGCTCACCTGAAAAATAAATGGATAAATACATAGAAGGCATATAAAAATACACACATACCCATACATATATAAAGATATACATACATACATGCCTACATTCATAAATATTGTCTGTATATACACATAGACATATATACACACTCAGTGACCAGTCAGAACCCCCGGATCAGAGCACAGAGTATTTTATAGTTTTGGAGAATCATCATTACATTTGACTGAAGGGGTAATAGTGGTATGACAAAATGGCTCAGGGGGTACACAAGTCTACAAAGTTTAGGAACCCTGCTCCAGACCATTCCATAATCCTATACCCTGGATTAAAGTACATCTTTCTTTCAAGCAAGTATGAAAATATGGCTTCACAAACATTTCCATCATCTTAAGATAATAACAACTGAATGTTGGAAGGTAATATGTTTCTGTGAGTCTTGTACATAAACAGTAAAATATTATAGACAAACAAAATCATAGAATTTCAAAATTTTCAGT
>NW_013954005.1:37952-39204 GCF_001266775.1 Austrofundulus limnaeus
ACACACACACACACACACACACACACACACACACACACACACACACACACACACACACACACACACACACAGATCCTTGCTCAGAAGAAGAGATGCAGACACTCACCATCAGCCTGGCAGTGAGTAAACGGGTTGTCTTGGTAGAAGTCCAGTTGGCTCAGGAGGTTGGGGTTCAAAGTAGACCCTTCCTCCATCTTCTTGCCCCCTGTGTTGTGTATCTCTGTGTCCTCTGGGTCTTCATCTATGTCTGATCTGTCCATGTCCTGTTGACAGGCAGGGCATCAGAGCTTTAGGATTCACAGCTAAAGATCAGATTCTGACTGATCAGTGCTCAGACTCGTTAAAGAAAAGTTTACTTTACTGAAAGTGCCACACTATAAACAGCATGTTATAGTTTGGTAGGTTCTTACTGCCTGACTGCAAACTAAATCTAACTTCTATATTGAACAGACCAAAATGTTTTTTTCTAAACTATTAGTAATTAATTAGTTCAACAGTGTTACCTTTGGTGAGCTGGTCCCACTGTCATCTTCTTCTCTGGTACCTGCCAGGTTGTTACATAAGGACAACCCAACACCGCCCTGGTTGAGTCAAAAATACAAAACAGACAGAAAACTGAGGACAACTTATATTATACTTTCTCCATATTATACTGTATTGTTATTGTTTCAATTTATTTGGGAGAAATGGGAAATATATAACAGTCTGTTTCCTTTCATGTCATTAATGATTTGTGTTTTTGACTGAATATAGACTTTTATTTTTCAATCAATCAATCATGAGTGCACGGTTAAATAGAGGAGTTGACCCAAACATGATTTGACGGGTTGGTGAGATGAATAAAGCTCGCTCACATAAAACCCAAGTTCAAAACTCTATAGTGTTTTTCTTTTATGTTTTTTGTTTTCAGAGAAATCACTGTTAACACTTTTCCTTCCAGTTTTTGTCTGGATGTCTGTCCAGACAAACCCAGCTCACATGGAGTCTCTCACACTCTCAGGCTGTGTTCCTGCCAGAGAACACGTCAATATAAGAGCCGCAGAAAAATAATGTTTGATTGAATATGTTGATTTCTTGATATCACCTCAAGTTGTGATTATTTTTTAATAACATGTTTCATAAACCTGGTAAAAAAATGGGACAAAAATTTACTCTGGACTTTTGTCACTTTGTCCAAACTCTATGCTCTATGACTGATGTCACAGCTGATAAGTTACTGTACTAACTACTGGAATACAACAAATCTTTATTT
>NW_013954005.1:41614-43394 GCF_001266775.1 Austrofundulus limnaeus
GGGGTGGGGGTGGGGGGAGGACCAGGGAGGATGATTCAACCACTCAACCACTAGATGTCGCTGAAAACAACAAATCCTACACACTGTGCCTTTAAGTCCACTTGGACCCCAAGGTGCTTTACACTCACAGACATTCACACAAGCACACATACTAATGGCAGTAAGCTACATTGTAGCCACAGCTGGCCTGGGGCAGCTCCAGCGCCACCAGACCCTCTGACCACAATCAGTAGGCAAGGCGGGTGAAGTGTCTTGCCTAAGGACACAACGACCGAAACGGCTGGACGGAGGATTGAACCAGTGACCTTCCAGTTCTAGGATGACTCCCCTAACCCCTCCACTACAGCCACCCACACAAACACACAAGTACACTTGTGTCTTTTTCAGAAAATGACCTGAGCACTGACATGGCTCTCTGCTTCAGTTGTTCCTGGCTGTGCAGCGTCACTAATGATCAGAGACCACTCGATCAACCATTTCCCCTCTCCAAACAGAAATACAAAGCTAAAAAGTGGGAAGTGAATATCGGACGTTAATGTCAGCTTATCTCTCTGATACGATATGCTAAAAAGTGACCATCATCAGCCGATACTGATGTTAATGACAATATATCATGCATCTCTAATTTAAACCAACTGACTGACTAATTTTATCATTGACAAACACTAACTTTAAAGTGTTTCAGTAAAGAAAAGTCTCAATACAGTTTGTAAAGTGGTGTTAAGTAAACTGTGTAATTAACGTGATTTACCATTATTAGGTCTGCATAAGCAGGCAGTGACTGGCTCCTCCCCCATGGCCTCAGAGGAAGAGGGTCTTCTTCAGTGGTGTCTGCAGGAGAGGTGGACTCCTCCAGCTGGCTCTCAGGAGTGACAACACCTCCTGACAACGAACACAGAGTGTTCTCTTCCTGCAACAGAAAGTCGAACAATAACACTTTATTCTGAAAATTTAAAAGGTCTGAAAATGTAATGATCAAATAAAACATTTATACTCCTTCCAGAACAGCTGTGACTCGTTAAAACAGACCTAGCATCAGTTAAAGGAATGTATCGCTCTGTTTGTGTCAGAGGTTTGGAGTTTTAGTTATTATTATTATTATTATTATTTTGTAAACTAGAATGAAAGGCTTTTGGTAACACTTGAAGTTTGTGGAAAGAAGAAAGTTTAGAGACAAAGATCTGAGCAGAGTCTGTGGTTTAGTGAGAGACTTTTCCTGTGTACCTGCAGGATTTCTTCATAGGACTGTCTGATAGAGTCCTGTAAGGGTGTGTTCCTCTCTCCAGCCTCCTCCACCTTCTTCTTAGCTTGTTTCACCTCCTCTCTGAGCTTCTTCAGTCTCCACCTGGCTCGGGCAAGTTCTCGTTCAAACTCCTCCACCTGGTTCTCCTTCTGGGCCTCCTCAGCTTGTAGAGACAAGATCTAGAAGGAACAAACAAAATCAAATGATCCTCTCTTCACAAACATTCAGCTGCTTAGAAAAGTGAAAAAAAAAAACCATGAAACAATCTTTAAAAACTTTATTAAACTATTATTATACACACAAGCAAAGAATTTAACTTGTTACCTTCTGACTTTCTTCATAGCAGAGCTGCCTGGTAGCTTTTATTTGCTGAATCAGCTTGTCTTTGTGCTTCTCTAGTTTCTGCAGGGTTTCCTCCAGCTCCTGGCGGTCTGACTGCTGCTCCTGGAGCTCCAAGTTCTCCACTGTCACAGCATTCTCTAGTTCCTACAGCACACACACACACACACACACACACACACACACACACACACACAC
>NW_013954005.1:44054-46344 GCF_001266775.1 Austrofundulus limnaeus
CACACACACACACACACACACACACACACACACACACACGCACGCACGCACGCACGCACGCACACACACACACACACACGCTCACACACACACAAGTTTGCACAGCTATCTAATTGGGGACATTCCATTAAATTTCTACAGCCTAACTCTGACCACAAACCCTAAAGCTAACCTCACAGGTACCTACCTGACCCTAAAACTAACCTAAACTCAATTCACACCTTGGTCCTAAACCCAACCCCCAACCCACCAATGGTATTTAAACCAAATGGGGCCTCGACTTTTGTCCCCAAATGCACCAGTTGTGCCCAAATGTAGGCGTTTTGTCTTAAAATTGCCCCCAAATGTCACCAAAGACAACCCCACCACACACACACAGGAAGCCTGTACCATATGATTTCTAATCACGCAGCCTTAGTGACTACAGTCAGCCTGAAGTTTATCCAGTTTAAACAAAGAAAGAACTCCTCTATAGTCCAGGTTATACATTAAATGTAATGTAGGTGGATCTGCCGATTTGAACCGAATCAGTCTCCTGAGCAGCAGGTGAAAGATCAGGTGAAGCAGGTCATCCTCTGAACAAGCTGGTGAAGGATTTAGGAGTGATATCCTCTTCAGTTTGACAACACGAGAAACACTTCAGGCCAGAATCGGTTAATGGAAGCGCTCTGGTGTCTGACAGGTGTAAAAACACAAGAAAACACCTGGCCTCCGAGCCACTAGGAGGACTCAATCACCAAGTCACAGGACCAGAACCCCCTATAGATATTATCAAGTAGGAATTTGGAAAGTGGGAGTAACTCCTGCAAACCGCATATTCAGAATTGAAGATGGTGGCTACTTAACACACAAGTGAATAAAACTCTCTTACTTTTACTTTGAAAAGTAGTTCTGTATTATTTATTTCCTGTTGGCCATAAGGGACTGACTGCCCTACAACATGTGTGAGTTATTTGCTGTGAACTGGAACTACTGATGCTGTGACCCCCAAACTGGAAGAGTGGTTCCAACTGATACCAGAAACAACCTCAGAGATCTCTGTGTAGACGAGCTCAGGAACAGCTGAGATACTGAACAGAACCCTGGGTTGACTATAAATATGTAGTAATTGCAAAATTGGAAACAAGTCTTGAATGATGTGTTGGTGCTCAGAGTGTTTATTGGGATTGACTCAGCTACAAACACATCAACAATTAGCTCAGTGAGGTTGACTAAGTTTTAATGAGTTTTAGCCGTGCATTCGATGATTACTTTCTCCAAGCTTTGTTAAAAATGTTCAGTAGTTTATAAGGTATTTTTTTCTAGCATCAAGATAAACAAAGACATGGAACCTTACACACAGATATGGGTAAAAACTTTAGTTTTAGTGTTGCCCAACACTGAAAGACAAAGGCAGGTAAAAACTATTTAAATACAAAAAAAAAAAACAGCTCTTCAGGACAAAACTCAGCTGTTCATCTCAAAGATAAGGGAAACTTTTTGTTGGACAAGAATGTTCCCATTACAAGACAGATGGTTTTGAGGTGTTCAAGAAGCTCTCTTTGTAAAACAAGACCATCAAACAGGAGGATGCCTCAGAATTCACAAAGCAGCTTCAAATCTGACCCTCGGGTTCATAACAAATCAAACCTGTTAAAAAGCATCTCATGGGCATCAAACAAACAAAGACCCCATGAGCCTTCAGGAGAGAAGGGAGGGACAGTGATTAGCTGCTTGAGTTAAAGAGTCGAATCTTCACACTGAAATAGAACAGATGAGGTTTAAATTAACCCTGAGCCTACAAATCCTGGCATGCTGCCACTTAATCCATGAGTTAACAAACTCTAAAAAACACCAGCTGGCAGAATCACAGGAAATACAGGTCCTTCTAAAAAAAATTAGCATATTGTGATAAAGTTCATTATTTTCTGTAATGTACTGATAAACATTAAACTTTCACATACATATTTTAGATTCATTGCACACAAACTGAAGTAGTTCAAGCCTTTTATTGTTTTAATATTGATGATTTTGGAAAAAAAGTAAAGAAAAATAAAAAATCCCTATCTCAAAAAATTAGCATATTTCATCTGACCAATAAAAGAAAAGTGTTTCTGATACAAAAAATGTCAACCTTCAAATAATTATGTTCAGTTATGAACTCAATACTTGGTGGAGAATCCTTTTGCAGAAATGACTGCTTCAATGCAGCGTGGCATGGAGGCAATCAGCCTGTGGCACTGCTGAGGTGTTATGGAGGCCCAGGWWGYTTCGATAGTGGCCTTAAGCTCATCCAGAGTGTTGGGTCTTG
>NW_013954005.1:46648-49545 GCF_001266775.1 Austrofundulus limnaeus
AATATCCCACAGATTCTCTCTGGGGTTCAGGTCAGGAGAGTTGGCAGGCCAATTGAGCCCAGTAATACCATGGTCAGTAAATCATTTACCAGTGGTTTTGTCACTGTTAGCAGGAGCCAGGTCGTGCCGAATAATGAAATCTTCATCTCCATAAAGCTTTTCAGCAGATGGAAGCATGAAGTGCTCCAAAATCTCCTGATAGCTGCTTTGACCCTGGCCTTGATAAAACACAGTGGACCAACACCAGCAGCTGACATGACACCACAGACCATCACTGACTCACAACTCTTCTCATTGTGCAGCGTTTTCTGCCACACAGACGTCCCACTGAGGTGCCTTGATACAGCACTCTGGGAACAGCCTATTGGTTCAGAAATGTCTTTCTGTGTCTTACCCTCTTGCTTGAAGGTGTCAGTGATGGCCTTCTGGACAGCAGTCAGGTCAGCAGTCTTACCCATGATTGTGGTTTTTAGTAATGAACCAGACTGGAAGTTTTTAAAAGCCTCAGGAATCTTTTGCAGGTGTTTAGAGTTAATTTGTTGATTCAGATGATTAGGTTAATAAGTCGTTTAGAGAACCTTTTCATGATATGCTAATTTTTTGAGATAGGGATTTTTGGATTTTCTTTACTTTTTTGCCAAAATTATCAATATTAAAACAATAAAAGGCTTGAACTTCTTCAGTTGGTGTGCAATGAATCTAAAATATATGAAAGTTTAATGTTTATCAGTACATTACAGAAAATAATGACCTTTATCACAATATGCTAATTTTTTGAGAAGGACCTGTACTTTGGATTCAAATGAGTCATGCTCCGAGCTAAATACCCACAGGAAATATTCCTGACTCAGGAGAGTTAATAAAAATAAAAAAAATTCAGGTTTAAATAAAAAAAAAAAACTACAACCTCTTTTAAATAACAAAACAACAAACCACTTTTACAGTGTCACTAACTGTTGACAACATTCAATATTGCTATCAATAAATCTTTTTCCAAAAATGCTTCTCAGTGCAAAATGTTATAAAAACATGAACAACTTCCTGAGAGGCAGAAAATTAAATATTTGTTGAGCAAAGTGACACATTTAAGCCTCATTTCTATGTGTTTATGGGGAAGCTCTGCAAAACTCTGTCCATTACTACGGAGCCGCAAGGGGACATGGGGATGTTTTCTTTTGCATTCCCACACAATAGTATTGCATTACCTCTAAATACTTTCTGCGTTCCTTCGCAAAAGTAATTTATCACTGCTGTGCCTGCTGGTTTTTTTTAAACAAATTTACATGCTCACCATTAGTGAGTTAGCCTACTAATTTGGTGCAGCTTTGGAATGAATATATCACACAGGCCAATATTTCAACTCAATGCAGCCATGTAATATCAACGTCAATTTCCCAAAATTGTGCCGACACGACTTTTTTTTCGGGAACCAGATATTTCAAAGTAAAAGTCTGATTTAATTCCGTTCATACAAAACAAACAGTTGCGAGGTAATACAAAACGTTTTGTGAGGTAACGCAATAGTATTGCGTGGGAACGCAAAAGAAAAAAAATCTCCCCGTGTCTCCTCGCGGGCTCCGTACATTATACCAGCAGTGTCCAAAAAACCTTTTTTTGATTCTGTGCTGACCATGCCCGCAGTACCACAACCCCCCCCCCCAGGGGGTGCCCCTCCACTTTGTGAACCTCTGCTTTAATGAGTGATTCACATAAACTTGGATCTATAAAATGAACCAATTCATCAGCTCGAAGAACTTCTTACAATCTTGACGCATGGAACTTCACATCTTTTAGTTGGAATAAAATATTTTCCAGAATAATAATAAGAAAAAGGAAAATGTCTTAAAAATAAAATATTTAGTCATTATATGAAAAACAAAAAAAAAAACCTTTGACACACCAGACAAAGACACCAATGGCATTACAAACATCAGCTGTTTGTAATGCCATTGGTTTCTTTGTCTTTGTTGGAGGTTTTCAACATCACGACTGGGAGGAGGCCCTGAGTCTGACCCAGAACCAGGGATTGTATCTTCTCTGCGGTCTCTCAAGAGAAGCTGGAAAGTATCACTGAAAAGAGGGAGGTCTGGGTTTCTCTCCTACAACTGTTACCTCCATGACCTGCATGACTATGTCCATTTAAAAAGGTTATTTGACACAGAATCAGTGGTTAAAATATTCTTCTTATTTGCTGGTAATAAAATCTTTTAGGCTTTAGAAACTGCAGAATGGTACAAAGACTCTTTCAAACTCCAGACCTTTTAAAACACTAAATTAAAATCTATATCTTTCTATTTGAATCTTTAAAGACTGAGACACAAGTCCTCATGTTCTTTGATGTTTGCTTCAGTGAGACAGGATTGCTGTTTGAACACAGCTTTAAAGCACAGCATCATGACATCACCAGAGAGCATGCTGGGAAATGCAGTCATGGAAGAGTCCCATTCAGGAAACACAGTAAGCACATATTGATATGCAAATGGTGCATGAGTTATTGATAATATTAAAGCCCTAACAGATCTGAGGCAAAGACAGAAGCAGGCAGAAAGACAGAAAGGGACGAGCACACACACCAGAGGGAGGTGCTGCGGTCTTCTTACTCTGATCTCAGCTGCCTTGGAGAGCACTCTGTCATCCATCTCGATGACGTCTGTGTCCCGAGGAGACGACCAGCACAGGAGGCAGGAATGTTTCAGCAGGTTGGAGAAGGAGCAGTCATTTTTCCAGTCTGCCTTTCCTCCGTCATGCACCTGTTCCCGAGATCCCTCCATCTTTTCCTGCTGCACTGCTGCCTCCTCCATCGCTGCTGTCACTACACTGCAGAGGAGGCGGAGCTGCCTCTCTGTGTGTGTGTGTGTGTGTGTGTGTGTGTGTGTGTGTGTGTGTGTGTGTGTGTG
>NW_013954005.1:50545-51548 GCF_001266775.1 Austrofundulus limnaeus
GTGTGTGTGTGTGTGTGTGTGTGTGTGTGTGTGTGTGTGTCTCTGTGTGTGTGTGTGTGGATGTAGGGGGGGCTGAGTCAGACAGAGAGGAGAGAAACTGAAGCATCTACAACTGTTTCCTTTTTTTCCTCCTGATTTTCATGCCTTCATGCTTTTCCTCCTCCTCTGTCACCACAGAGCTGCTCTCCTCCCCCCTCACATCTCACACTTCATACTGTACCACCCCCCCCCCCCACACACACACACTTCATCTCCATCATTGGCCTCTGCAGTATGCGTCAGTCCACACAAACACCCTCAAAGCTGAAAATGATTCATTCAAAAAATATCCAACATGCATTCACCAACGTTATACTTTATCACAACATGTTCTTGTTATTCTTTTAAATCAAATCTGTTGTTGGCCATAAACGTTTCACATTAATTAATGGATATTAATTGAACATGTGTGTGTTACAGTAATGTGAGATCAGAGTAACATCTTCTACATAAATAAACCACATTGCATAAGGAAGGTTCTTCGTCATGACCTCTGACATGAAACTGTCCAAGACTGTTCTTTTTAATCTTCATTCTGACCTGAATCTTTTCTGATTATTTCTGATTATTTTGCACCTGCATCATTCCTGAACAGTTAATCTCAGAGAGATAAGATTCTTACACAATCCTTTAAGCTTTAGAAAACAAAGAAAATGTTTATCAGTTCACAAAACTTTGGAAAATACTAAATGTATGTATAAGTTACAACATGTAAGCATATTTATTTATATAAAGTCATGGAGGCAGAGAACTGGCAGCACAAGCATCATTTGTAAATTAGATATTTTATTTATTCAATTTACTTCATTCATAAAACAGAACATTCTATATTTACAGTTTTAAAAAAATCATGCCGTGAATGAAAAGGGTGCAGAGGGAAGAAACAAATCTTATTTTATCTGCCCCTTATTTTCTATAACACAAAACCAACAAACAACTTCAACAAACAAACTCAAGCTTAAAT
>NW_013954005.1:52548-56666 GCF_001266775.1 Austrofundulus limnaeus
AATGATTAGACATGTTTTTTTATAATTGTCATTAGTGATTATCTCAATTTCGGCTAAAAGAATTGACAAAATCCTACACACTGTGCCTTTAAATTAATGGAAGAAAATATTTCTTTTGGGAAAAAATATTTTCATTCTATAAACATTTAAACCTTATCTAGAAGTATAATATGAAGTCTATAATAACTTTCACTTTTAACTGTTTAGAAAACTTATTGCTTCGCATTTCATGTTATTTTTTACTGTTTTTATTCATGATTCAACAAAAGTCATTCTTGCTTTTGTAATAAATGACTATAAAAGACAAAGCTGGTTCCTTATCTTTGAGTATTTTGGACTGAGATAAGAATTCACTGTTACATCATACAATCACACACTTTTGTAAATGAGAGTCTGATTAAAACAAGTGAATCAATATTGATCAGAAAATCTGATCTGGTGCCCCAGCTTGGCAAACAGTTATTGCCCTTTCTGTTTTCTCTACCAACTCACTACAACTACATAGAAAGATTTATCATTTAATAACTCTTTTACTTTATACAGTAAGGCAATTGACTTCTGCGATTTTTTAAAACATTTTATATGAGATTTCCATGTCAGCTTTTCATCAGTGCCACCCAAAAACTTCACCTTACCGTTTCTATAAATCTCATTTTCTTTCTGTTACCAAATATCATGTAATCTGTTTCATCAAAATTTAATAACTAAAGTTGATACCAGGTTTGTATTTTCACAAAGTCTGCCTGTACCATGTCCAACATTCATTTAATATTTTCTCCTCAAAAAAAAAAAAAAGTTTTATCATCTGCAAACAAAATACTTCAGAAACCCTGACACATTGACCAAAACATTCATATATTAAATAGTTTTGGTCCAAGCATAGAACCCTGAGGAACTCCACATGCGATATTTCACAGTTCAGATCTTACATTATTTACTTGAAGAAATTGTTTCCTGTTATTCAGATAACTAGACACCCACAGTAGTGCTAATCCAATAATGCCATATTCATTCAGGTTTTTAAGGAGAATAATGTGGTCAGTAGTGTTGAAGGCATTCTTCAAGTCAACAAAAATGCTAACACAATACTGTTTTTGATACTTTGAGCAAGAAACCCAACCCCAAACTGCTCCCCGGGCACTTACATGTCTGCCTGCTGCTCCACTTGGGTGTGATGGGTCAAACGAAGAGCATAAATTTCATCATTACATGGGAACATGATGGCGAATAAAGTACATTTACACGTTTTAATGTTTACCAAATATTTATTTAGAAATTTATTGCACCAGGGGTCTGAGAGTGACGTCATTTAAACATGTGTCCCGTACATGTTGCAGATTTATAAGCAGAATTTCACTTGATCCTGCCCAGACACACACTTAAACAAGTTTATTTGTCAAAATGATTTATTCATCAAATAATCACACCATTATTTTTCAGCCACACAGTAAACCTGTTTAACTGACAGAAATGTCTCATGATAGTAAACAACATCTGTCAGGGTGAACCTGATTGTTTCATGCTGTGGTTTTTGGTTTATTTTTATACTTTTGACCACCAGATGGTGCCAAAGAAGAGTAATAGGAGTTAAAACCTTTTTTCCAAACACGCCATAATTTGCCCATCACTACATCAAGCTCAAATGTCTGTAAAAGTTTGACAGATCTGGTCGATGGTTAACTTTCCTGTAAACCTTTGAAGTGCACTTTCAAAGCCTCTGGTATCACTGATCCTGTGATTTTTACCAAATGAAACAAATTCTGCTTCTGAAACAGAGGTCTATAAAGAAAAGATTACTAAGTAAAAGTAAAATTACATAAACAGAAAACGACTTTGGTAAAAATAAATGTCACTGATGAGAAAACTACTCAAGCAAAAGTCATAAAACTGTTCACAAAAATTGGGAAAGTAAAAGTAAAGTACTTTTACACACTCTCTAAGAAATAAACTGTTGAATTTACTGAACCAAACTGGTTCCACTAGGCCAGGTTGACTAGATTTGAGCAATATCTGTATATTATTTGCTCAGTTTACTCAACTAGTTATGGAAGCCCATTTCCGCCACCCTGACAAAAAATAAATAAAACTTGTATCTCATAATTATGACTTAGCTGTCTCATAATTATGAGATAGCTTATGTCATAATTATGACTTAGCTATCTCATAATTATGACTTAGCTATCTCATAATTATGACTTAGGTATCATGAGATAGCTAAGTCATAATTATGAGATAGTATCTCATAATTATGACTTAGCTAATTCATAATTATGACATACTATCTCATAATTATGAGATACAAGTTTTATTTATTTTTTATCAGGGTGGCGGAAGTGGGCTTCCATAACTAGTCTTAGTGGCGCCAGTTGACATGACTTTGTTTTGTAAATTTAACACTTCTTTTTTTGCAGAAACATCTTTTTTCATGATGAGTTCGAACATATTTAATTTGTAACGAGTAGGTGTTACTTGTTACATAAACAAGTAAAAGTATCATTTTTAGTTTTAAAATCTAACAAAATAAAAGTAAAACTATCTATTTACAAAAACAATTGGTAAAATTACAAATCCTCAAAAAAAAAAAAAAGCTACTTACGAAGTAAATGTATTTAGTTACTATAAACCCTGCTGAGACATGAGTTGATTTATCGACACACATGCTGGAGCTCCTCATCACTTTGATATAAAGTATTTTTTAGATGTAAATACTTGTTAAAAAGTAAGAAACAATTCACTTGTTGTCGTGTTTAAGCTGTGTGTGGTGAGGTGGGGTTGGGGGGTGGTTGTGCGTCCTGTTACTCTATATTCATAACTTCCTGTATTTTAATCAAATTGACAGTAAACATTGTCTGGTTAAGCATCACTTTTTTGTTTTTGTAAATTTGGGTTGGAGAGTAACATGATTTCAGTCTGTCTTGTATGCAGAGGTGACAATAAAACTACTTGAGACTTGCGAAGTCTTTTTTGTCATTTACACTGAACAGTAAGTGGTGGATATATGAAATACAATTTTGTGAGAATGAATGACAAAAAGATTATTTTATCATTAGTATTTCATTTATTCATTTATATAAAAATGCCCAGTCCCAGATTCTAGTGTGCTGTGAGTCAGATAGGCTTGTCCACAGACCGGTGTGACATCACTGCACTGGACGGGGCTACAGGAAGCAAGGGGGGGCAACTGCCTCCCTGTTGTAGAGCCTTGCCCCCCCCAGCTGCCCCCTCCAGCAGCTCCCTTACTTTCATGTTTCTAAAATATTTGTAATTACTAATTGTTTTTTTAGTCCAAAAGCCCATTACAACCTTTAAAATAAATATTTATTTACCAAAACTATATAATTTTAAATATACACTGAGGCCCCTGAAAACCTTAGTTACGGCCCTGCATCAAACACGGCCTGCCGCTCTGCAGGTGGAACATGTGTCACATTGACGAGGCAGTCTGTCTGCTGCAGAGTGGAGCCACTGAGCTTCCAACTTTCTGCAGGTAAAGGAAGTTTCTCTAGCTGATGTTTTAACACACAACAATAAAGTTAAGTTTGCAATGAATGAAATGTCTACTAAAGTGTCCAACATTCACGGTGTAACGACGACAGTGATTTAGCGTTAACTTATTTCCGTAGATAGTTTTGCTTACAATAAGTAGGGTAACAGTTAATGTAAAAGTTTAGATAAAAAAAATAAGGTTTCAGGTTTGCTTTTTAGGGGCTGCATTTTCACTAATGCCTTTTTTGATCAATATCATGGCAATGAGGCACAATTAAACCACGTTACATTTGTTTTGTCGGATCAAGAAAATAAATAAGCTGAAATGATAATGATATGATAATAACGGGCTAATTTTAAAAAATCTCGATGCTTGCACATTGCAGAGCAAAATGAAAAAGAAATTTAAAAGTAGATATATTGACAGTTATTATTTTTGTTTTTGCAAAAAAGCAAGGGATGATAAGGAAGAAGAGAATGAGAGTTGAGAAAGGTAGACAGAGAGACCGGAGGGTCACAGGTGAAGAAGCCCACTGAAAGTGCAACAGGTGAAGAAGATGAGGAAAGTGATGTCAGCATAAGTGGTGAAGAGAGAGAGAGAGAGAGAGAGAGAGAGAGAGAGAGAGAGAGAG
>NW_013954006.1:0-1078 GCF_001266775.1 Austrofundulus limnaeus
CACTGATCGATGACTGAGCTAATGTGACGGAATCAAAGACGACACAAAAAGGTGACGTCTCACTCTGACTCAAAACCRCCAGAAAAACTCTGAGGCTGTGTCTCAATTCATGGGCTGGGTCCTCATGAGGATCCAGCCTAGCTGGGCCACATAGGCCACATCCTTGCTGGGCCGGGTAGGCTGCTCAAAACCGCTGCGAAATGAGACGGTCCAGCCTTCGCCTGGCGTCGGCTTCACGTAGGTTTGCGTGACCACGTGCTTAGAGCTGGGCGGTATGACCCAAATTTTATATCACGGTATTTTCAACAATTACACCGGTTTCACGGTATTTGACGGTATTTTTTTTCTCCTCACAGCTCAGCTGATAGTAAAATTTACAAACTTTGTTTATTGACTTTTTTCTTTTACTGTATCACTGTTTCCCTCCTCTTATACGTCTTTTCTTCTTTGGTTGTAGACAGTAATCATGCATTTAGGTCCGATCATGAAGGGTTGAGAAAAAATCATTATCTGGTCTATTGTTGCGTGTTAATAAAACTTAAAAGGACGACTCACTTTGCACACCAGTCAACTTTGCTACATTACAAATCTACTTCCCCCGGGCTTTTCACAATAGAAGCACGCTAGAGTCTCCATGCAATGACGTCTCCATTTTAACGTAGCGCGTTAAATCTAACCGTGCACGTCACTGAAGAGTTGTTTACTATTCAGCCATGGTGAAAACAGGATTTTATTTAAAAGTCAGACCATATAAGTGGCTGAAACACACCACCCACCGCCAGTTGTTCCAACAATAATGTTAGCATGCTAATGCGCTTAGCGGTGTTATGAAGAAACGTGTCCCCAGGGAAACAGTTCATTGGCGGCCGCGACGAAACGTTCCGCACGTGTTCAGGCTATTTACACCGGTATTCAGAAAAGTCATATCATAACAAAAATAAAAACTGGTTTTCGGAACAAAACGGTATACCGCCCAGCACTTCACGTGCTCCCCGTGACCATAGTGATCAGTTTCATGTCGGACTTAAAATGCTTCGGGACGTGTTTACACGTCTTTTTACTGGAAGAATAAATTCAC
>NW_013954006.1:2055-3940 GCF_001266775.1 Austrofundulus limnaeus
CTTCATTTCTCAGATTATCGCACATTGAATCCTGGGATATCCTCGGCTGGTAAGGATACATGGATGCATCCTCGGATTTCGACAGGAAGTAGGACGCATTCCTCGGCCGCATGATGAGGAGCCTTCGAATTGGGACAGTCCTCTGCGCGGGGCAATGACGTATGCAGCCGACAAATGCGCACTCATGAGGACCCAGCCCCTGAATTGAGACACAGCCTAAATGTTCCTCTTCGATCCTGCTGAACTTCGAGTGTTTGCAGCCAGGTGATCAACGAGCCACGCCTCCGTGTTTTGTGCATCCAGTTTTTGTATTTCTGTGCCGCCTCACGGCAGGTTTTTCACCCACCAGTCCACCCTTTCTACACCTTTCACACCTCGAGTCAGGCAGTTTAAATCTTGTAGCTCCGCACGTCTTCATACAGAACAGAAGTCCAGTTGCTTCGTCTTTGTTCTTTTAATTTTCCATGTCCTGGATGACTGAGAATCCACAGAAACATATGATAGTAACCAGAGCCGGCTCTTGGCATAGGCGAACTAGGCGGTCGCCTAGAGCGCCATCTGCTGGAGGGGGYGCCGAACTGCAGAAGAAAAAAGTAATTATGTGTAATCCCTGGTTGTAACTCTGCTCAGCGCCCCTGTCAGTTAGCTTTGCCTTAAAATTATAATGAAGTATTACAGGAAAAATAAACTACTYTACCCATAAAACATTTTGAAAATGAGGTTTTGAAAAAATCCGTAAGATTTGAAAAATCTCTGAGATTGTCCTACACGTCCGTATACCTGCAAAATGATGTAAAATCCTTATAAGTTATAAAATCCTTATAACTTACGGACAGTCCGTACAAGTTGACATGTATGTTGTTATTTATTTGCTTTCTGTGTAACATCCTACAGTATCTTTACAGTCTTTATTTTAAAGTTAAAATATATGTTTATTAAATAAAGTCTAATGTTACAACTAATGGTGGATCCCTTTAATGAGGCCCAATGTGCTAACAAGTGTAGCTAAAATGAGATGATGTGACGTCACGTCACCTTGTGCAGGTCACATCACGACTGTAGAGCTCACGTTGGACTCTGATGGAGGTCGCATTTGAAGTATAAAGTGAACATTCGCACACAAAGTCTAGTTTTGTTATGTTTTGTTATTTGAAGATTGTTGTTTGAAATTTTTTTTTGAAAAAAGGGGCAGATATTAATAAGAATTAATTTTTCTTCTTTCTGCTACCTTTCATCAGTGTCTATTGCTATTGTGATTTGTTTCCCATCCAAGTCTTCTCAACTTTGCCATGCTTCTCCTCCTGCGTACTTTGTCCTAGAGCTGCCATTGTAATTTATATCTGTAAAGCTCCTGTGCCAAATGATGGCTATGCCTTTTGGTGCCTGTAAAACTTATAGTTTTTGAAATAGTAATGTTTAATAAATTATAATGGCAGCCAATGGAGCCTTGTATTGGTCCAATACTGCCCCCTGCTGCATCTACACAGTATGGCACTGCACCATAGTTTCATAATATTTAAACTCAGTAATTCAGTGATTACAATATTAATATGATTGTATTTTGATGTTTTACTGTTATACTGTCTTTATGTTGTCATATTGCTGTAATATTGCACTTAAGTGTCAATAATTGCATTGGCAAGGTAAACTTTTCTGTATACATACAATCCAATCCCTGGGATTGTCCTCTGCCACATCTCCTATAGTCTCATGAGCACTGTGGGCTTTCATGCGAGAGATCAGGGTTCAAATCCAGCTACTGCAACTTTAACAAAAATCTCTTCAAACTTCATATTGTCATACATATACCTTAATTACGAACACCTGCTGACGTGACAGGCACAAGCTGGTATAGAAAACACATTTGAACTTGGTCAAAGTTCAT
>NW_013954006.1:11633-15105 GCF_001266775.1 Austrofundulus limnaeus
GGATAAGCTGGTGTTAGCATTGGAGAGGCTAGTGACTAGCATAGATAAGCTAGTGTTAGCATTGGAGAAGCTAGTGACTAGCATGGATAAGCTGGTGTTAGCATTGGAGAGGCTAGTGACTAGCATAGATAAGCTAGTGTTAGCATTGGAGAAGCTAGTGACTAGCATGGATAAGCTGGTGTTAGCATTGGAGAGGCTAGCGACTAGCATGAATAAGCTGCGTTAGCATTGGAAAGGTTAGTGATTAGCATGGATAAGCTGGCGTTAGCACTGGAGAGGCTAGCGACTAGCATGGATAAGCTGGCGTTAGCATTGGAGAGGCTAGCGACTAGCATGAATAAGCTGCGTTAGCATTGGAAAGGCTAGTGATTAGCATGGATAAGCTGGCGTTAGCACTGGAGAGGCTAGCGACTAGCATGGATAAGCTGGCGTTAGCACTGGAGAGGCTAGCGACTAGCATGGATAAGCGGGCGTTAGCACTGGAGAGGCTAGCGACTAGCATGGAGAAGCTGTGTTAGCATTGGAGAGGTTAATGTCTAGATAAGCGTATCCATGCTAGCTGCTCAGTTAGCGGTGCCGGCCTGTCATTAATCAGATCAATAGCTAGCTCAGGATAGATATAGCCTCCTGCTACAAGCATGTAACAACAGCTGGTTGCACAGTAGTCTTAATTTTGGCTCTCATATCGCACCGTCTCTTAAAGCCTCGCGCAGAAATGCAGGATAAAAACAGAACATTTTAAAAGTTCTTCTTCACCTTTTTATTTCATTTGTATTTGTCTGTTTTTACCTTCTTTCACCTGTTTCATTTTCTTTCTTTTTATTTATATAATTAATGTAACGACAATTTTTTTCCTGCACATTTTACAGCAGAACGTTGCTCCTGAATGTGTTTCCTTCCCCTCGTGCTCGTCTCATTAGAAATAAATCCAATCTAACATTTAAGCAAACACAACCTGATCTAATGTAAACTAAAAGATCTTCTGCGGGCCGCCTCTGAATGAGTTTAAACTGATGGCGCCGTCGGATTTATGAGCTCTAAACCTTGAGTACTTTCAGTTTTAGGCACTGTAACCGTGGGTTTATAGCTTTTTATTAGTTTATTGTGAGCCATGACATCAATTCAGCTCTCTCAGTCTCCAACTGACACAATAAGAAATCTGCTCTGTCTGTGTTTGCTGTTAGAAAATACTTTATTTCATTTTAGTTYCTTACATTGAGCCAACAGGAAACAAAACTCAACTTACAGTTTCAAGACAATACATTTCAATTAAATTAAATCGCATTTAAGCAAAAATGACATGATGGGGATTGCAGTTTAGCTCAATATCTGCAAAAATAACTGAGTTGTCGCCATTTATGATGTTTGCTTTGGTTGGTTACGTTAATATTTTGCGTTAAAATATGTGCAATGTGGTTTATATCCTCAGCCAGTGGGAGGCGATCTCAGAGTTTCTGGGTTGAATTCTTTGCTCAGATTGTAATTTTCTCTTCCAGTGAAAGGCGAGGCTGAGGCTTTATCAGAGCTAAAGTCTTGTTTTTCCTCTAAACAGTCCTGATTGTGTAATAAAGCTGTAAAAAGAGCCTCTCAGGGTCTTGGATGGTCAATGAGCTACAGTGTTATACGATATTATTGTTGATTTATTTATTTTTTTGGTCTTATTTCATTTCCAGATTCTTTATAAAAGCCTTTAAAACTCWTCAGGAACAAAGACCTGTACAGTACAACACAATAAAACAAGACAAACACTCCTTTATTCATTAAAAAAGTAAAAGCAGCAATAAAATCATAAAATCAACATCTAAAGAGGAAGAAAGTCCAAAGAATAAAAAATTAAAGTGAAATTTTAAAAGCAGTTTAAAAAGGTCTGTTTAATGTGAAAATGCGATTTCTCCAACATTTTTACATGAAACAAACACAAAAGAAATAACATTTTACGCAAGAATACAGTTTTAAATGTCGCCTTAAATGAGTTTTGTTGAAATTTGTTGCCAAAACTAACAAAAAGCAGCATTTTACTGTATTAGCTGAAAGCTAAAAGTAGCAAAAGCTTAGCTAAAGACATAAAATCAGCATAAAAAAGAACAATGTCGCTGAAATAAATTTTTAAAAGAACAATGCTTTTGAAGAAATCTAAGCTTGAAATCTGAACAAAACATTTAAAAATAACCTACAAGTTAGAAAAAACAAAACAAAAGCCGCTGATGAAATCCTGCGTGAGCCGAATGTTTTGATGAATGAACAAAATAAATCTAACAGGTAACTAGAATATGTAGATTTGCAAAAACTTATTGAAGAACAAAAACAAACAAAGCCTCCTGCAGGTAAACATTAGTGATTGCTGACTCAGCATTCCCACACTGACCAGCTTTCTGAACTGACTCGCGGTTTTTATTATTTGGGAAACAGTTCTGGTTTCAGAAGCTCAGTTCAGAAGTCTGGACTTTGGGCTCGTTGTTACAGGATAATAATAATAATAAAAACAATGAAATGAAGACGAAGTTGATTTTCACAACGTCTCAGACGCTCCACAGACGCTGCGACACCATCCTGCTCGCAGGGGTTCAGACTCCACCTGTCGTTGCAGGTGCTGCAGCGGAGGAAACCTAAAGGTCGAAGTGTTTCTGTCTGTTGAAAGTCTGTTTGTTTGGAGAGACTGGATGTTTGTGAAGTCAGCGACATCCAGAACGTCAGAGTAAATAAAACTTTTATTACTCATTAAATGCTTCACATCTTGTTAATTAAAAAAAAAACGAATTCTAAACTCACAGCTGCATGGATTAAAAGACTGCAAGATGGAAATAAATACTGGAAACACAGAAATGCCTCAGAAATATTAATAAAACCAACTTTTTGACGTAAAAAAGTGCAACATGCATCCCTGTAATACCTTCAGATCTAGTGAAGAATTAAATAAAAAGCTATTAATTGAATCATCACTCCACTGACCAAAAAAAAAAAAAAAAACAAACAAGAAAAAACATTTCCGACTTTTATCTATAGGGAATGGGAATGGAATGGGAACAGATGTCACGACGCATTGCATGCTGGGTAACGGCCGCCATCTTGTATGCTAATGGCTGTGTCCAAAACAGCAGGCCGGGTCCTCCGAAGGCCGAATTCGTCGGCCGCGTACGTCACAGCGCCGCGACGAAGGCCGTCCAAAACCGAAGACTCCTCCGATGCGGCCGACAAATACGTCCTTCCTTTTCCCCGAATCGATTTGAAGGACAGGTCCGATGGATCCTTCCCGGCCCAGCATATCCCATAATGCATTGCGGCCCGACCGGAGATTTTTTTTAAGCTAGTAATGGCGGACGAAGCGAGACAAAAGAATACGTTTTAAATAAAAATATGGCGATATAAAAATTAAAAAAATTAGCGGTTGTAATTCTAATACTTTTATCATTTGTATGGACGTGTTTTTAAATATTATTTTTATCATTAAAAAAACGTGAAATAAACATGAACC
>NW_013954006.1:15250-17518 GCF_001266775.1 Austrofundulus limnaeus
CTTCCCGGTCTACCAAGGACCCGGCCCACCTCGATCGGGTAGTCTGGGTCCTCCGGAGGACCCGGCCTGTCGTTTTGGACACAGCCAATTTGCTAACCAAAATACGACGCATTGCATGGTGGGTAGCGGCCACCATGTTGAAGGACAACCGTTTTCAAAACACAAAACACAATGGACCGAGACAAACTGAAGAGCAATATTCTTTACCGCGACAAAAACTGAACAAAGCTGCTGAACGGCGASCTAACACAGCTGAGCTTATTGTTTCTCGACACAGCTAGCTACCTTGTTTGTGGCGTGAGTGCATACATTTGTAATGATCCAGTTAAAGCAGGAGATGTTTATTGACTCTGCATGTTTATCAAATTAAACTATAATTTCTGGACTGGAGTGCCTATAAATAAAGCTAAAAGTAGAAAAACGCAAACTAAAACCAAACAATTACTAAATCTGAATGTTGCAAACAGCTAGCTAAAAGCAGCACACTTACAAAGTCAAACCTTATTTAATTAATCATTTGCACCCTGTTGAAACTCAGAGTATGTGATGAAGATGATTACATTTTAGCTAATTTTCTGAACAGTTGGAGTTTTAAACATTTTTATATTTTCTAAGCTTGATTATCTGTGGCAGCCATGTTGAATGGGAACCCATACAAAGTCTTGTAGGAGCTAAACCTGCACCGGTTTTGCTGTGTTTAAACTTCAATAAATATGGGGAAAACAGCATCAAACTCCACCAGGAGGACCACAAAACATTGTGCTACAGTTCTTGTAACAGTGATCAAGATACAGCCATCAACCCAAGATGGAAGTAGTCTTTTTTTCCCCCCATTTTCCCAGCCAAGCTAAGATGCTAGGCTAACTGCTGGATTCCAGTGATGGGACGAGCTGAATTTGACCGGACAAAATCATTGACTTAACGTCTGCTCCAAACATTTGATCAGAGGTAAAAGACCAACACTGGACCACCTGGACCCTATCCCAAACGGGTACAGTCAACCTTACTGTTTTTAATGTAGCCTACTGCTAGCTTTACTCCTAGCATCTGTGTTAGCCTCATACAGCGCTTTACTGCAGTCAATCCCACATCCAGTGATATTTTACTTACACAAATTCTAAACATCACAGATACATTTCATAATTTGTGAAMCAACAGTTAATCAGCTGATTGATTAAAACTCGTCCAGAGGTTCATGAGATATTTTACTAACAGACAGACAGTTTGCTGTTTATCTCAACAGGAAGTAAACGTGTGTTTTTTGTAATCCTTCAACGTTAGAAGAATGTGTTTTTAATTATTCTTCTGTCTGAAGAAAATTGTTTTTTATTAGAGTGAAAACAAGAAAAGCATAAATTGATTTAATTGATCTCAGTTAGCTTTCACTTTTTTATCTGCTTACTGGATGAATCAGCAAAAGAAAAAAAAAAAACGACTTTGTTGTTGGAAATTTCATCTTTGTAGCTTCAGGGGGGTGATTCTGCAGAACACAAGATAAAACTTGCTGCGATCCGCTCYGAGGAGGGCCCGACCGGCTCCAACGAGGGGAGGGTTTCAGATGTGAAAACAGGGAGTATTTATTTATTTATTTAGTTATTTTTTTCTAAGTGAGATCAGAAAAATCAGACTGCAGATTAAATCGTCAGTTTATCAAACTCAGCAGGTTTGTGTCGGGGTTATGTTGTTGGTTGTTGCTTCTTATCGCTATCCAGTCTTGATAAATCCTCTTTATGTTCTTTGCACTCCCTGACTCTTGTTTTCAAACCCGCAGGTACAAAGGGACACAGCAGCTGATAGATGGGACACCGGGGGACAAACAGAACCTCTGAGCCAGCAGCTAATTAAGAATCAGAAGCTTGACTGTCAAACAGGAGAGAATCTCCAATGAATTAAATGATTTTTCATATTTGCAACAATTAAAAAAAAAGGCTAAGAGGACATAGAGAGACATCGGCTGTGTCCAAAACGACAGGCCGGGTCCTCCGGAGGACCCAGACTACCCGATCGAGGTGGGCCAGGTCCTTGGTAGACCGGGAAGACCGGAAAAAAAGAGGCTGTGAATTTGGACGGTCTAGCGTCCTGTCCTTACGTCACCTAGCAACTGTGACGACGCTAAACAAGCAAATTTAAATCAAAACTAGAAAAGTATCACAAAACAATAAAATGAACTTAAAGGTAACAATTGAAGAACTAATTGAACTGCTGTAGGTTCATGTTTATTTCATGTTTTTTTTATGACAAAAATAATATTTAAAAACACGTCTATAC